>NC_058048.1:29786302-29918802 GCF_020085105.1 Siniperca chuatsi | reverse complement strand
AGACCCACATTAATGAAGGGAGATTCAGTAACAATTGAACGGTAATAGAGAAATTGGAAAGTAACTTGTAATAAACGGATTATTATTAAATGGGGTTTTCACAGTCTAACAACAACTTAGGTTTGCATTCATGAAGGGTAAGTCTAATATTTTGGAGGGATGCTGGATTGCTACAAGTCTGTATTTAGTTTATTTCATTCTACATTTTAACATTTTTGCATTGATTATGTTTTCATCTCAGCAAGTGATGTAATGCTTTGTCAAAACTAAATGCAGCTAAAAGATTTGCAGCTGGTTGATTAACAAGCTTTACTACGTTTTCCCTTTGCTGTACAGCGTTTTCACTAATTTTCTAACGTCAGTTGTGGTACGTGCTTCCTCACTATTTGTCTTCTTTTATAGTAAAGGAAGACCAGCTAGTGATGCATTAGGCTCTATCTGACAGTCATGTGACCCTTGCCTTGCAGGTCATGGTCGTCTGTCGAGAGTTTGGGAGCTAGCTGTACAGCTCTCTCACTCTCTCGCTCACAAAAAGACAGTAGACTCCATTTGTCTCTTATCAGATAATATATTGACGAGAGTGGGAAACCTCCACTTTCAGCTGTTAGAAACAGAGAGAGCGCTCTAATGAACCACCAGGGAAATATGAATCCTTTTCTAACAAAGACGGCTGGTTGGTTGGCTGAAGACGAAAGCACAAGTACAAAACAAACAAAAACGCACACACAAACACACAATCATGCTGACCCACTTACACTTGATGCATACATAATGTTCACACACACACAGTTGCTAATCAATAAACTCCAAATTCAAGTTCAATGTAATTTAACCGCTGTAATTACATTGATTCATGTTTCACAAACTATGTAAGCTGTTCACTGAGACTTTACAACATGAAGTAAAATTAGTTCAGTAAGTGGTGCACAGAAAACACACACACACACACACACACACACACAGAGCTGGGTCCCAAACACAGTGTGGACTCAAACATTAGTCACTTTTAAGTGGTCACTTCGATCATCTTGCTACGAAAACCCGAAGAAAATGCACTTTCAGCTTGTTGAGATGATGCATTTCATGTTTGTGCAGCTTTAATAGCAGGATCAATGTGAAACACAGCATCAGCGTGAGGATGAACTCCCAGTAATGTCTCAGCACTCACAGTACAGAGGAAGTAAATGTGCCATCCCTAAAGAGGTTAATTTCCTTTTTTCAGAGAGCTGAAAGTTTGCAGCAACATGCGATATTCATTAAAAAGTGACCTCACCAAGAGGTAAAGTGAAAAGTTAGTAAAACACAAAGACACTTCACAAAGGCCTTATTAAAGTGAGGTCCAAAACAGAAACCAGAAATGGAGGTATAGAGGGAGGGCAGCTTACACACAGATGCAAGGCACTGGCTTGCCCATCGGGAGCACCTTGGGGTTCAGAGTCTTAGTCAAGGATACTTTGATATGTGGACAGGAGGAGTTGGGGAACCAACCCGGCATTTTAACGCTCTTTAACTCATTGTTTTGGTTTTAAGGCCCATACTTTACTGTTTTGAGTCATTCTCACCACTCTCACCACATTCCCAGAAGCAGCAGGCAGCAGGCAAGCTCTGATAAACCCATCGTACACTACCTGCCCAGCACCAAAGAGACAGACAAGGTTAGAGACTAGCTGGTGAAGAAAGTGGAACAATTTAGTCAAGTCAGGTCAAGTTTATTTCTAGAGCACATTTAAACACAGCTTAAGCTGACCAAAAAAAGTGCTGTACAAGAGAACATTAAGATATAAAGTTAAAAAAAATAAGAAACCAAAAGAGAAACACACCAACGACAACAATAAAAAACAAGGGACGAAATACAGAGCTATAGACCTGACAAACTCTTTAGCAGCTAAAGAGCCAGATATTTTCCTCAGGAGTTGGTGGAGACCGAACTAGAGCTAAAAGGGGAGCAAAAACTGGACTTGCATTTGGTGGGTGGCCAGACACACGACTCCAAATGAATGCTAATGTTGCTCGGTATCTGCGGGATGTGTAAATAAGCCACTGTTTGCTAACAAGTTCGCTAATATCAACAATTCATGAGGTCATAATATGTCAGTGTTGTGTTCACAGCTTGCTGCGCTGCCCCCAAGTGACCAAAAAAATCTAATAATGTGGCTTGAACCAAGAAGGTGGCTCATCAGACAACAGCGGGTGTCACATCATAAAACATAGATCGTTTTGGAAGACAAACTACATATTTTGCAGTTTAGATTGGAGTATTTGCTGAGACTCACAACCTGAGGGAAAACTAGCAAAATAAAACATCAAACCTGTAATGACAAAATCTGCATTTTTTCTTTTCTTATATGATTTCCATCTCCATATTATATTCAAACAACATATTTTTTTGTCTTTTGTTGAACATTGTTACATTGTGAACCTCGTGTAACTTGCTTTGGCAAAACTGTATTTAGTTATAGGCATGCTCTAAAGCGATTTTAATTAAATATAATGTGCTTGAAAGAGAGAGAGAGACAGAACGGCAGAGAGAGAGGCATATCATCAACTAATAATAAATTCTGCTGGACAGAAGTGGCTGGATGTTGCAATCAACATCACAAGATTACATCAGCAAACGCTAATTCTCTTATCACGTCCTCCTCTCACTAAATCACCACGAGACAAAGACAGTGAGAGCAGAGGGGCTGAAATGTAGAATTTGACTGACAGAAACGGTGGGAAGTCGCAGTCGACATCAAACCAACGTCAGCTCCATCTCTGCCTTATATCGCATCTTATTCTTGGTAAATAAACAAATAAATGCAGAAAAAAGAGAGATGGATGGATGAATGGATGGAATGAGAGAGAAATGGATAAAATGATGAATTGTGACTGACAAAACTGGTGGGAGGCTGCAATCAGAGATCACACCGACAACACCACTGCTTCATGTTGCATCGCCACCTAAAGTAAATAAGACAGAGGGGGGAAACAGATGGGAGATAGAGAGAGAGATGAGGTGGGGTGTAGAGGAATGAATAGGTGTGGGGGATATATCATCAAGCAGTGATAAATTTGGAGAGATGGAAGTGTTGGAACGCTGTAATCAACATCACAACATATCAAATCCCACACAGGCTCACTGTTTGTCCTCCTCCTCGCCTGTCGCATTTACATATTCTGCCTGTGAATATCAGTCCTGCTCTAACAGCGCTGATGTGCAAACAACATACATCAGACGAGATGGTGAGATGTCATGATGCTGTATGTTGTAGCGGTTGCTGGTAAGCAGAGGTGCCAGTCAGAGTCAGTCTGACAAAATATCATTTATACTTCTACAACCTGCAAAACCCCACAAAAGGAGCAGAGCCACCAACCCCTTCAACAACCAGTACATACAAAACCCAGCAAACAAGAAACACACAACACCACCAACTCCAGTGTTACCCACAGTGTGTTATACAAACAGTGACAGTGCATTCATGTCCAATATACAGTGCAAATGACAATCAACCCCTGTTCAACACCACCCCAGAGTCACTTTCTCAGTCTTAGTGGTCAGTCGCTATGTACAAAAGTTACTTGCTTCCTCCTTGGTTTCCCCAAGTTTTTCCCAACACAAGCTGAGACCTCTCCTCACCGTTGCAGCTCTGTGTCACTGAGCTGGAACTCGGGAGCAGCCGGCTACCGGGAATAGGCGGCCAGGGCAATGAGCAGACGGTTTGCTGGGCAGATGGCATGGTGAGAGGATGAGTCGGGGCGGCAGACTAACAAATGGCGGACGTTTTACAACACAATGCTGCCAGCGGTTGGCAGGCTAGCTATGGACACTCGATCGTACTGACCACCGGGGGATGCGTCCTTAAAGGCGCTGATCGCCACAATGTACAGCATGATGTCATAACATTTTGCCTGCCAGTTTCTGTGGCTGCATGTGAAAGAAGTACCACAATATCACACTGGCCTAAATATGACTTTTTTCTCTATTTTTTGATTGACTGTTTTTTTGTTTTCTATATTAAAGCCACTCTGTGTACAAAACAATTGCAGCATATCTTATTCAATTGTTTGTTTGTTTGTTTGTTTAAAAAAACGAGACAGTTAAGGTGAATCTTGTTGTAGTCTATGTGTTGTTTTAATTGAGGCTGTAGCAGTGTACATTGTTGTATCCCACAGTGTCATTTATAATATGACCACTGGGTGGCACCGGAGATGTTTCAAACCTTAAACATAGTGGCTTTAAATTTATTGAACTGAAAAGTTATCCTTTTTTTATTATCTTTTTTCTTTTGTTTTACTTATTTGTCTTTACATTTGGCATTATATTCACCCTAATTAGTTAATTAATATTTTACCGCTGTGTATAACTGTTATTGTGTTGTTTACTTGAGATAATTAGGACTCAATATTTTCTGTGTAATCTTTCTAACCATTTTGTGTGTCTTTAGTTTGTTGAGATAATGTTTGCAAATGAGCTGTTAAGCTAACCCTTGCACATTTACATAATTAACATACAAAAATGCCTTTAAAAGTTATTACATTTTCCACCTTCTTTTTCTCCAAAAGCAGGTGTCAAACAGGGGAATTGTCTTACAATCAGGATCTTATAATCAGGACAATATGGTAAGTTATTGACCCTGATTATAACACGGTCAGTATACGTTAGATAGTCTTATAAAATGGCTGGTGTACTTGTCAGTACAGCGAGTATGATATTCTCATATAAGCTACTAGCTAACAATCTCTGTGTGTCATAAGGGCTGTGACATAAGGCTGTTTTTACACAAAATCAAATATCTGATGACAGAAGGAGCTCCAAAGACCAAGTCTTCACCACATACAAAGGAGACAGATGAGATTTACAGGCAGGTTTGG
Source organism: Siniperca chuatsi (assembly GCF_020085105.1). Classification (NCBI taxonomy): domain Eukaryota; kingdom Metazoa; phylum Chordata; class Actinopteri; order Centrarchiformes; family Sinipercidae; genus Siniperca; species Siniperca chuatsi. Next base: position 29,913,948 of record NC_058048.1, on the reverse strand, counting down.
CTGTGAAAGCAGGAAAACCCAAGTTAGACACGGACGCCAGGACAACACATGAATATATTGTGAAACCAGACAAAATGTTGTGTTTTTCTGCTTCAGCCCACCACTTCCTCCTTAGAGGTTTGACAATATTCACGTCAGTCTAAGATAAATACATAGATAAGGTTAAAGTCACCGAACAGGGCCGTTAACAAAACCAGTGTTTGTTAATCCCATGTGTTTCAGCTGGCTTTGTACTGCAGATTGTTTTGGTTTTTAGATGATTTGTGTTCACGTAACACATCTTGTTGCTTTTTCTTAATTTTGATTCAGAGCCACTAAGGATATGACTTAGCAATAAGAGTTGCTAGGGGTCAATAAGATACAGATTCTTAACATGCCGATTTGGGAATGATTTTTTCTCCTTTTTTAACTACTTAAAAAAAACTGCTCGTTTATTATTAACAGTTTATTAATACTTTCATCATGACTAAGATGTTTAATAAAGCTGCTACTGTATATTTTTTTTAATTATCCGAACAGACCGTGCAGGCATGTTTCCAGGGTCGTTTGGCAGCTAAAGCAACAGGTTGCCTCATTTCCTGTGTTTAACTCTGGAAGGTGTTAAGTGAGATGCGCGTTAACTGCAGCACTTGCCAAGAAAGAGTTTACAAACAGCTTTAGTCATCAAGATTCACTTTGTCTTGTATACTGAAAAATCCACGGTAGCAGCAGACCTTGGATTTAACCTGTGTTGCTCAAATCTCTGCCAGCGTACACAAAGGAAGTCGTCGTGTTGTTTCAGTTCCACCAACAAGTCCATCCCAGACCGTTATTTAAGGTCCACTGCTAAATAAAAAATGATCAGATTTTAAAAGAAGCAGGTTGATTTGAATTGATTCTCACCTGGATTTTAGGTCCCCACACACCTGAAAGCCGTTACTGTTTCCTAATGCAAAAGGATACCTGATCACTGCAGCTTATAAAAGTCATCTTGTGATGTTGACAGGTCAGAAAATTCTCTTTACTTTCTAAAACTAGAAGCAAATGTGAATAAATCACACTTGAACTACTGACTATGTAACAGAGATCCTCCATGGAAGCATCCTCTGTTGTATTCTAGGATCTTTATGTCATACTGTTTCGGTCTGAAATACTTTAGCTTTTAGATTTTGTATTACATTCAGCAAAGAGGAAATGAAAACAATGTAACAGAACAAACTGAGAAAGGCTGCAGGACAGTGGCAAAAAAAAAGAGCAGCGTGGTTGTCAGCCATTTTGGTTCCAGCTCTAATTTGTTACGTTTAACATTTTCAAACTTCAGCAAATATGGCAGAACATATAGTGTTAGGCTGTGAAGTTGTTTCACCTCGTTGTTGTTAAAGTATAAGGGAACACATTCACTAATCATGGCCATTCATATCATTGCAACAAGTCCTAATACCTCTGATAAAACAGGTTGTCAGTGACTCATGAGCTTACTTAGTTACTAAACATAATTGGTTCAAATTTGGAAATTATTTTTTTCATTGTTTATAAAAAAACAATGCTGTTGGTTGGAGACGGGATATGAACCACAGTCTCCAGTGTCAAAGTTACCTTTTGTAAACCAAAACACTGAACCAATGCTGTCATGTTATTGGACAGAAGAATCTCAATTTCTTTCTACCTACTTACTGTATCTACCTAACTACCTACCCACCCAGTAATAAACACCTGCAGCTGGCCCAGAAGGAAAGGAACACAGCCTTCTGTACATTTAACACACCTGACAACACACACACATACACACACACACACACACACATACACACACCTCATTTTCACTGACTTCCCACCACAGGAAGAAAGAAGTTCCCAGCGGACTTCCCAGAGTGCATTAGTACATTCAGCCCAGTGCTCCCCAGACAGCGCTGAGCTCTGATAGGTCCCTGAGGATTACACACTGCAAAGGTTTTTTAGCAATAGGAGCAGGCCATTAACTCAGATGGAGTAAACACACGTATAATGAAGAGCTGAGAAAATTTAACTGCTGTTGCATCTGAGACTGTGTGTGTGTTTCATAAGTATCATATTTCTTCCCCGGCAACAAGAGCAGATAAACCTGGCTCTGAGAGAAAGCTTTGGGAAGTATACTGGGAGCTACTGGTGGAGCTTGGAACTGGTTTCTCCCTCGAGCAATGACTTCTGGTGCGCAGATTCAACACCAGCGTCTCCCTAACCAGACAGAGGAAATCCTGCCTGTCTGTGGAGATAAACAAACTTACAAGGCCTCGGCCTTATCTGCTCTCTCCCTGCTGCTTCTATTTAAGCACTACGAGGGAGAGGATGAGGAAGAGGAGGAAGGACCGTGAAGAACGGAAAAGAGAAGGCAAGAAAGAAGGAATATGGGAGCATAAGCAGGAAAGAAAGAAAATTAAAAGAGCATGTTTGGTAGTAGTGGTTGTGCTCCTGTGCTGTGTGGTGGCCATCTTTAAGGCTTTCTCTCCACACAGTGTGGTCAAACCAACCTTTCCACATCATTCATAATCCACTCTCTATATGTCTCCCTGCATATTGTAATAGAAAACCAAAGTTAGCCAGCAAGCTGAAGAGGTGAAACAAGATGTGTGAGATTTAAAGGACCATTCCAGTGTTTTGCAACTTTCAACCATTTACTACAAATCACACATACATTCAGTGCAGTTTCGCACCTCACAATTTACGTCCGTTGCCATTGTTCAGTGCCAATACAGGAAGTAGTGTGTCATATATGTAGTGAGCTGGAAAGTAAGGGTGTGGATTTGGCACTTGTAGATGTTTGTGTAGCAAATTCAACTTTCATGCAGCAGACCGTAGTTTGCATCCCGCCACCGACCTGCAATCAATGTTGACCTTTAAATTAATTAACCTTCCCCCGACCTTAACCGGACTGTCGTTGCCATGCACAGGTACACATATTGTAGAAAGCTTGATGTGCACTGATGCTTAAAGGTGTGTTCCCACCAAACGTGAATTGCATTTTTTGCGTGGTGCAATTACATACAAAGTCAATGCAAAGACGCGAACAGATGCAAATTTGCGCCAGGCTACGCGAACACGAGACAGTTGTGTCAATCCCGGATTCCACGCGAGTCGAAAATATTCAACTTGAGCGCAAAATTCCCGCGAATCGCGGGGGCTTTGCAGAGTGTTGTGGGGGGAGGACCAGGCGGAGCGGTGGGACAGCGCCGCAGCTCACCGACAGACAGCTGAGTGAGCGGAGGGTGCTGACCTCCACTGTTGTTGTAGCCGCCATCTGTGGGCACCCAGAGCTCTATGATAGGTACAACTTCATATTTATACAGAGACCGGACAAATCAGGAGATTGCTTGGAGAAAAGTAAGCAAGGACTACCTGGTAAGTTCTGAAAATGTGTGTCTGTTCTGCTTGATTCCAACTATCAGTTATACTTTACTATGAACCAAGTTAGCACAAGTATTAGCCCTGATCGATCCAAACTCCATTCAGAAAACAAGCATTTTAAAAGTTGTTTGCTTGTCGTCTTGCGGACAGACCTGACAAAGCATGACTTTTTACAAATCGGCATCATGATGCAGTTATTGCGCCATCCTTTTGATTTGCTTATTGCAATTAAATCACAGCAAACTTTATTTTTAGTTTATTTTGGATTCATACCGCTGTAGTAAGCCAGAAAGGCTTGTATTTACTCGCGTAAATACAAATGATCTGGCGGTCAAACTCGTGTAAGTAATGTGAGGCGAACACTCGCTTCGCGTTTGGTGTGAACACAAGAGGTCGGAGTGGATGAATGAGCGTACAAAGTGTGTAGATTTGAAGCCGGAGACCGTGGTTTGCATCTTACTGACAATCAACACTAGTTCCTTTTAACCACAAAGATGATCTTGCTCCAACCTTAACCAAGTCAATTTAATTGCCTAACTTAACCAAACCATGACCATAAACATGGCAGTTCAGAAAACGTTCATTTGTGTCAATTTTGGAAAGTCATTTGAATCGTTCTGGAGGTCACTGACACTATTTAGTTGTTTGTATAAAAGGACATGTTGGTATAAACAGTAACATCCGAGTATTAAAAACTAATACTAAAAAGTGATTTTTATTGTAGATTAACTGTGGCCCATGCACCACACCCATGCTGTGATAGAGGGGCATGAAGGGAAGTTTCCATGTCACCTTTTTACATATTTGCATGTGAAGTCAGCAGCCTGGAGAAAATGATATACAGTACAGTATATCCAAATTCTTCATTAAGTCCTGGTTTGTAAGCTGCAGATCCAAACACATTCCCTGTGGGAAAGTGGGCTGTTAACATCCTCTTTTTAATGAGGTCTGCTCAGGTTGTAGTCAGTGTACCGGAGGTGAAGGAGGACATGTTTGGCATTAACGAAAATGAGCATCTTCTGGGTTTGGAGCCATGATGCAAATTTACTCTCATGTCAACTGCGCCAGGTTTTCAGTAGACTGGTAATCTTTGCAATATACCCCAGTCAGTCAGTCATGTAACAGACTATCCAGTCAATGCAGTGTGAAATCCACACAGCCTCTCAGTGTCTGCCCCAGTGCCAAAACTCTGAGTGTTGGTGTGTGTCTGAGCCCGTCTGAGCCAGTGTGCTGCTAGTGTTAAAGGACCATACCAGTGGTTTGCAATTAGTACACAACATGAATGCTACATGTTAGCTCTTTATCTGTACACAACAATTCTAAAGCTTGAACTATGTTTTACATTTTGGTGTGTCTGCATTCACTTTAGATTATGGTAAAAAAAAAAAAAGTTTTACTGAGGTTGTTGCATAATACTTAAACGAATTAACTTCATAAACTGTCAAGATCAATGTAACCGAAGTATACACAAGCCTAAAAAGGCTGTCAGTGTACACGGATTTCCACTGAGAAGTTATGTTTTACAGTTACAGCGTGACGTTAACTTGCAAAACATGATCCAAGTGAGTTCTATGCAGAGAAGTTATATTTGGGGAAAAATAGAGCAATGGTATTGGATCGGTAGGTCAGCAGAAACCCTGCATTTTCATATTGGAATCAAAACAAACAAAAAATCAGGAACAGTAAGAAAGCGTAGACAAGCAAACACAAAACACAGAAAACTGCAATTAACATACACAATAGACAATCAGCTCAACACTTAAGACAAGTACCTGCAACAGTTTTACAACAGTTTTAACTCACCATGCCTACTTAATTTATTTAAAAAGAAATGTCTCAACTTCTGCACAATGTCAGCACTAAATGTATAAAAGAAGCAGTGTTTTAGTTATAGCCCTTCATCAGGAATGACGTTTCTTGAGAGCAGATTGCTCTTCTACAGAAGGTACCTATTGAAAACATTAGCAGTACAGATTAGGCATGTTGCCAATCGGTAGATGAGGCTGGAACTGCAACATTAACAAATTACCCATCATTTTGTGTCCACTAAAGCATAATATCCCTGTGCCCTCAGACCCTTTGAGACACAGCACAGAGCTGACTGAGCATCCTCAGCTGTGCAACATGAGCTCAGAGTTTCAGAGTCAGCAGAAGGAAGAGACACATGATTTACTTCAGATCCAGTCCTAATTTCTACTAACTACTATATAAGATTAGAGCTCAAATCCCACTAAAGGCTTTTATTTCAGTTTGTGTCAAAATAAAACATGCAATAGTCTTACTGCCTGAGGTACAGGCACATACGAGCGGGCTTCAGAGGGGAAAATGAGACAGAAATACAGGAGAAAAAATATGACACTTTTTCATGTGGTTTCCGGTTCAAACTATATGAATCATGGCTCATTTAACTTGATGGGACACATTAAGACATCATTATTATTTTCTTATTAACATTAACCCTCGTCCTACCAACATATTTAACATACAAAGACTACCAAATGGGATCCCTGGGGACCCCAAGAATAAACTACTGTAACAAACAGATCCATCAGAGCAAAATGGTAATGTTTTGAGAAGAAATAAGTTATTAGTTATGTAATTAATGTAATATGAAAAAACCCAGATTAGTATTAGTTTAGGAAAGTTACAGTTAATTTGCATATTGTATAAAACAACAATATATAGGCCTAGCTTTTAGTACAATCCACATTAGTTTGACTGGGGACCCTCAGGACCCCAATACATTGGCATTTTTAAAAAACACTAACTAAAAGAGAAACAGAAAACAATGATATAAAGTCATTAAAAACAAAGTCATGAAAAATTGGAATGACAGAATAAAGTACCTGTGAGCTATGACAAAAAGTATACATTTGGGGTCTGCGGGTACTCCAGTCAGTAGGATGAAGGTTAAGAAAATACCCCAAAGCCTAAACTGCCAGACGCTAAAAACCAGACAAAACCAAATTAGACTGGATTACCGTCAGATTTTTCAGAAATTTGTCTTGCTTCACATACATGCACAAAACAAGACAACATTACAAACAGTCAGCATTGCTTGCTGTACATTTAACAATTACAAACAAGAAGCCTCCCCTAAACTAGAAAGGAAGAAACAAAGACACTACAGGGTCTTGCACACCTGTATCTGACCTTTCCTCGTATTTGTTCTGCAGGTGTTTTCCTTCCCTGCTGTCATCACGTGGACTCTGTAGAATGTTATACAACTGTCTCTATTCTCAACAGGGTATAACATATTGAGCAAAGATAATTTTGTTCTGCCCACAGGCACAAAGAGAGGAACCTGTTCTGCAAGTATGTCAATGTCATACATCCTGTGGGTCTACATCACGCGCTCAGAGGGGTATTCACCTGTCCATGGTGACATAATATGTACTTTTCCTTATCAAGGTGACTAACAGTATATGTAGTGTAGTAGTATATGTCATTTCTCCGTTGTGTAAGGTCCTTGTTCTTCGCTTCGTGTCAAACTGTCATTCACATGAAGTCGTGTCTCTGCTGGTGTTGAATTTTCTCCTCTATATTGATTATACTCAAGAGGACCTGCACATATATTTTATTCCTCCCCTGTTTTCTCGCTGGTCTGATAAACAAAAAAAAAAACAGAAACGAAAAGGGAGAAAACCAGACACTTCACTCCTCTGAATCAGCAGCCCTCTACAGTGTTATCAGTAAACCGTAGGAGCCGCAGTCCACAGCATGGAGCGGAATGAAACTAATTAAGCTGTCCAACAATATTTTCTGTGATCACTGTGGAAATCAAATCCCACCACGGCAAATTATGCCTGTCATTGTATGTCCACTAAAGCATAATGCCACCATGGGCTCATATCCGCTGAGTTATATTACAAATGTTCAGCAGTAGATGAGCACAGTCAAGCTGTCTGCAGCACAATAGTTAAACTCCACTCATTCATCAAGAGCCATCGCAGAGAAGAAAAAATGAAGGAGGGGAAGTAGAATTGAGGTTTTGTTCAGTATACAATAGCAGATTGAATATCTGATTGCAGCTTATTAACAAATGCATGCAGCAGCGTCTCAAACCAACAGGCTGAAGGTGTAAAAGTCACTGAAACCTCATAACACACCTGTGAAAGTACAAGTGGAATAAGTCAACAGTCTTGGAATACAAAACTACTTTTTACTAATATACTTTTGGATGTCAACACGTTTATGTACAGGTGATCTGTGGCTACTATAGTCTGTGTATACTTGCCAAACAGGAAAAATCAAATCAGTAACAAAATCTTTAACATGTCACATCACGGATATTAAAAAAAATGATGTTTCACTACAAATGAGCTGTTAAATTCTTAACACAGAAAACTTTTTTGCACAAGCGCAACAACCGGCGCAAAGTGGTAGGTCTCGGACTGTTCGGGAAACTCCAAGCACACATGCGTGCTGTGTGGTTGTTTCGTAGCAGCCTGGTGTTGTTTGCTTTATTGTTTTATTAAGATATGTTTTACATGACATGTTTATTGAAACTCATACTGCGCAAAATACATCAGAATGTTTTTGGCTGAATACTTTAAACTATGACCCATATATCGGAGCGTTATGATCATAATTCAATAAAATGCCCCCCACAAAGGAACAAAAATGCCTTAAAAATGATATTGAGGTAGAATCGCCCTCTCGAAAAGTTAATTTGGTAACAGAAAAATAAGAGATTTAAATTAAAGCAGGCCAGCTCCTGGTCAGCACATGTCTGAGAAATGTACAGGGGACACCAGCCAACATCAGCTGAGATCTCATCAGATTTAAATATAAGCAGAGCATGTTACTTCCTTTCAGCAGTGAAGTGTAACATTAGCATGACACTCACATCCACTGTGCCTCACACAGAACTGAGCCTCCTCAGGGGGGGCATTAGCACATAAATGCAAAGCCAAGCAGCAGATCAGGCTGCTGTTATTGCCACACAGTCGGGCCTCTGGAATTCATCTCAGCACAGATGAAGAATGAAAAATTGCCCTGACATTTACAGCACACGTTCTGCCGCAGCGGAGTCGACAAACAGCGGGAGAGCCACAAGGCCGGGTTGAGATTTTTGCCATTATTAAGTTATCCCCGCTACTTTAGAAGATTAAAGCTGAAATCCCACATTAGAGCTCATTTCTCAGAAGTTTGCTTGCAGCACACAGATCTAGTGATACTGAGTCGACTGCAACTTTGTGGTTGATGATTGAATGAGCTGACGAGGCCGCTACAATCCCTGTAATGTTTATCCAGCCTAAGCTAGCTCGATCCCAATTAGTCTTTTAGTGGTAAATAGAAGGGTGAGTAAAGCTCATCTCAGCTACTGAATCATGGGCCCATGTACAGTATATGTGTCTTATGTGTAGTGCGGGTGTGGCGGTCAGGGAGATGGACTGGCGAGTCCCACTTTCACGCAGGAGACCTGAGTTCGCATCCTGTCACCGACATGCAGTTAAGGATTGCCCTTTTATTAACAATGACCACGATCGTTCCCTAACCATACCATACTTTCCATGTGCTGATATTGTAATGAACATAATCTGGGGTTTTGCAGAATTGTCCGATATTAATGTTGCTGTCCAACTATAGAGTTTCAAACAGACACATCAGAGCTGAAAACTGCTTTCTTTTGTGGAATTTTATGTAATAGATGATTTGCACATTAATACTGCTGGATGTTCATTGTGTGACAATAAGTCTTATCTGCCAGACCTTCAGAACTGACACCAGTCCAAATTTGCTAACTTCAGTCCCGAAAATGCTGTTTTTATCTCCACCTGAGTGGGTGAGGGGGTTAATGGCAATTCTGTACTCATAAAAATACCACGATCCAGTGAGAGGATACTTATCCAGGTGCCTCTGTGGATTGCTGTAAACAGATTTTGTTTGACGAATAAATGGCGTTGACAGATGTTTACTCTCCTCTTCACCTGATCTGACTGCATTTTGAAGTAGGCCTGTTTCTGCCGCCTAGTGGCTAACATTGCTGACTCCAGTTTTAATTGTTCATGAAAGGAAAGCTCATTACAACAATGTGCAAAAATGTGACACTTTTTCACTGTGCCCACCCCAATTAATATTGATGTTTATTCTTAGTTCACTCTGAAATATATACCTATTGTAAAAACAAATACCCATTTTCCCCTTATGTGTAATTTTGTCATTTATTTGGTCAGCCCACCCAAACATTTGATTCAACTGTGTAGCTGACAAAGTTGAAAATGCTGACACTATTTTCATTCACTTTCTATTTTTTTTATATTAATTTGCAGGCAGTCAATAAATATCTAGCAAATAACACAATAACACTCCATCTACTCTAATCAGAGATAATACGGCTTGAGATTTGTTGAGTGTGTTTCTTCAGTGTACATGGATGTTGTTCACTCAGATTGTAGTGGACGTTCAGTTGATGAAAAGCAGAATCTGAAGAGCTCTTGATTTGATTAGTTTCTATGTCACATGGTTTCTCTCTCTCTCTCTCTCTCTCTCTCACACACACACACACACACACACACATACAGTACATACTATAAAAGTCTTTAAGACTGCTGTAAAATCAGAAATACAGTATCACACGTGTGTGTTTCTAGGAGTCTGTGCACTGCTGCCAATTAAATCATAAAGAAATGCCAAGAAAAGTTTGGCAACAGAAGTGTTTCTTCTATCGCTAAAACACAGACATATAATCACACAATGGCACATGCACACACACATACACACGTACATGTGAAAATGACTGTTTAATGAGAGATAAAGAAAATATCAAGAAACTTCACTCTGAATAAAAGGTGGCTGCCAGAGTTCTGGGCAAGTTATTCGTAAAACCCAAATACAGGCGACCTTACCTTCAACAAACTGAATAACAAGGAGGCAAGCAGCAGTTTTTAGCAGCTCTGGTACATTGGCAGGAAACCAGCCATCGTTAAGAAAAGCTCTGAACTAATTAGACAGACAGTCGAAGAGCCTGATGCTTTATGGAACTGACTACAATTGCTGCTGTGGCACAAGATAATACCATGCAAATGAACAGGAAATGGGAATCTCTGCTCAGTGAAAACATTGAGAATGAAACATGGAAAGAAATGCACAAAAATGTTAATACCATCACTCATGTGAACACTTGGAAAGAACACTAACTAATGAGGTGTTTTCCTAACCCCAGACTACAAAAATAATAATCAACAGAACCTACTGGTGCATGGTGAACAAAGAGTAAAGAACCATCATTAAACTACTGTACCTCCATATATTGTGGTCATGCCAGAAGAAATCTTGGAGATTTTCCTTTTTTATAAAAAATTAATTAACTACAGACAAAATAATTTAAAAGAAAGTACAAACTGCAATCACGTAACTTTAAAAAACTCACTCTCTGGAGGAATAATCCATTCCAGGACAAAACACAAGCTCCAAAAGAGCTCCACAAACCAGACTTCAGCCTTGCGCACAACTACGAACTAAACACCATGATCACTGAACACAGTCCCCGGTCCGTTTTTGGGAGGCTGGATCCAACAAGCATAGGCAAACAGGTCAGTTTGTGATTGGACTGCTGACAACTGAAGGTGTAGTTTATAGAATTATGAATGAAGTTTTGACAGGTCTGACAGAGTATGGTATCAGGCAGAGGCGGATGATCGTCGCAAGTGGCTGAACTCGCTCATGCTCTTGTGGCTGAATGGGAGCAAATCTCTGCAGTGATAAAGCCCATGGTTTAAGGACATCATACCCGATACCCAGATATGGATGCTAAACTCTAACTTGTGGAGTCCACCGTCAGTCAAGTTAGAACCAAACCTATCCTCCCCTTCCTCGCCGCCGCTCCTCTGCTAACAGGAAGTCACCTCTGGGGGAGATATAGGGAGGAATGGAATGAGAGAGCGAGGGGTAGTGGAGGCCATCTGGGGCACTTTATTTGCTACTCCATCATCAAAACTGGATGTGTGTTATTGCTGAAGAAGCACTAATATAATTGACATACTGTAGCCATATTCTACAATACAACTCGTAGCCAAAGTTATGTGCAGAGTCAGCAGAAAATCTACAGCAAGTACACTGAAGGTGCTGACGTTAAATAATAACATGGCATGTTTGAAAAGAGCAGGAACTGTAATATTAACTGTGCTCACATTTATGAGCTAATAGGTGTAGGATTAGTATTTCATACATCCACATAACTCTGCACATTTACTAAATGACTGTACTTAAGTACCATTTTGAGGTATTTGTAGCATTTAAAGCTACTTTATACTTCTACATCACCAAATTTTAGAAGCCAATGTTGTACTTTTTACTGAACCACATTTGTCTGACAGATATAGATAATATTAAGATTTTACCATCAGCTTACAAAATATGGTTTGTAGATGATATTACCCAACATCATACAGTATATAGTAGTTCACCTTCGACCACGGCATTGAAATGCTTATTACATGCTGTATTATCATCCAATTATATAATATATATGATAATATGTCACTCTTAAAGGGGCCATAATGAGTACTTACGTATTTTTATTTACACAAGTGAAACTATAAATGCAGGACTGTTTTTATATTGTCTTCAATTTATTTATTTCACTTACTTTTACGTAAAGATTCAAATACTTCTTCTTCCAGCAATGATGCTGCTGAGTGGAAGCACCTGTGCATTCTCTGCTAAAACTGAAAGACTTGTGGTTACTTTCTGGAAAAATGACAAATGTATAACATTGTAATGTGTTCTTTTCTGCTTTGTGATTTCAACTTAGGTGAATTTTAATTTAAAAAAAATGTGCAGTGTAGCTTAAAAATAAATGCTAAACTTTGGCCAGAGGATGAATGCCCTGACCTGCTGCTGCGCTGCTCCTCTGCTGCTGGATGACCACAGAAGGAACACAGTGGCCAACACCATGTACTGTAATAGGCTTGTCTGCTCCCCGGCTCTGTCCAGATCAATAAAGTTATAAAGCAACCCAGAGAGAGACCCAGTGAGGCCGAGCAGCCTGCCAGCAGCCGGCCGTGTCCTCGGTCCCTGGCTGAGTCCACCGCTGCTGTCAGGGCGGTAATATGTCTGCTGACCTTGAGTTTGCACAGAAAGGAACAGAGAGCAACACACGCAGCAAGCTACTCTATTTCCAAAAGTGTTTTCAAAGTCCAACAGCAGCAACATTATGTTTACATCTTCAGGTATATTTATGGCATTAGGCAGACACTCTTATCCAAAAAACTCACAGTGAAGGTCAGCATTCATAAAATCTTCGGCCAAAGAGTCCCAGGAACTAGAAGTCCCTTTTCACCAGTCCTGTCTGTGTTTACAGCACATCTGAATGACTGGACTCTGATCAATTCAAAAGCAACAGCCTTCTTAAAGATGTACTTTTTGCACATTTTTGGCAATGTCTGAGTTGGAAGGGGAGACTGAAAGAGCCAGCATGGTGAAGCACCTGTCTGCAAAGTAGCACCATTCTGCCGAGCGTTTTCTGGTTCTCTGGTTGTACGTAACTGTATTCAAATAATTAACAAATTAAGTTGTTTTGTTTTCTATTTCACTTGTTCACTTTTGTTCAATCAGTTTATCTCACTGTTTTTAGACTAGTTGGGAAGTTGCCTAAATAACATTGTTTTCAATGTAAATAGTACAAGAAATGTCTATCCTTGGTCATGCTATTATATACTTGTGGAAACCAGTGGCCCTCTTACTGTTTGAATGAAGCTGAACGATGCTGCAACATAAAGACCTTAAAACCTTAAAGAGTTTCCCCTCAGGGATCAATAAAGTATTTCTGAACCTCCTGGGCAGCAAAATGAATCCAACACAGAAGTGCCAAAAACTGCAGTTCCTCGAGTGGCCACTCCAAAAGCGAGTCAATCTCCATAAGCCTTCACAGCAGAAATAAACATGATTAAGCCTGGTACAAAATTCATGTGAGGATCAAACGTAGAACTATGTTCCTCTGGCTGAAATGCAGGCATAATTCCTAATGAGGTTCTTGGGCTCCTTGATTGGCTCCCACTGATTAACGGATGGTATGTGCAAGACAAAGTAACTGCAAGTTACATTTATTTTTGGACCTGTTAACAAATTTGCTCCTATAGATTCTATTGAAATATTCCACAGAAGCTGTCCTATTCCTCCATACTGCAGAACAAGTCCTAAGTGCTTGTATGTAGCTTTTAAACACAAAATCTTTTAAATCTTGCACAAAGAAATTAGAAATTCATGCTCTCAAAGCAATGTCAAGTTACTGTAGTAATGTCAAGTTCCAGATCATTGTGGGTCCAGCCACAAATACTGAATTCATTCCCTCAACATTGTGTTATCTTTGACATCCCATAAATAACGTTATGTTCTGTTTTTTGTTTGTAGGAATTATTAATTCGAAGATGTGAAATTCAAGAGTACGGATTATTAATATGTGCACATTGTTAAAAACTATTTTGCCCCAGAACCCTTCCAGGCTCTGTCAGCACCAGCACAGGCTAAGAGACATGTAACATTTAGTAGACACGTTTTGGTGTCTTCCAAAAGGTGGCACTGCCGTTTGTGTTTGAAGAAAACAAGGGATTCTAGTCAGCAGCTTGCTCCACCACTGAGGTAAATTTGCATACAGATGGATAATGGCTAAATAGTAATGATAATAAAAGGTTGTCACTGCACCATTTGTCGTCACAGTAATACCAAAGCGTCACATGCACGTGATAACTGAGGGCAAACTTTCTGCCTAACAGCTCTGCAGGAATACGCTGCAACATGGCAGCTTCACTGCTAATGATGACTATTTATAAGACCATTTTCTAGTCACACTGCAGAACTCAAAAACAAAAACAACAGGGAGGTGGTGAAGGAAATCTCTTCAGAATTCAGGCAACACTTTTTTTGTACTGTGCTCCAAAAACTTTAACTTCAAAAACTTGAAATTTGACTTAAGCAACCAGACCGAGTTGAATATTCATCGAAACGGATGTGTAAAATCTCAGCTCTTCTGTTCATTCATTAAAGTAAACCCCACACAGGAGCAGCACTCCCTTCTTGTTGTAACTCTGTTGTTCGTCTGACTCGTGTCCCAGCCTTCACACTCATTATTGGTGCTCTCATCCTGCCTCTGTACTTCTTATTATTCTGCTTGTGACCATTAGGCCTGTTCATCTCATTACTGTAATTCTGATTCAAGGCCCACACCTGCCATTACTGCGAGCACTCTGTCTCATTAGGAAACTCCTGTCACCGCCACAGTGAATGCAGCAACAGCAAATTAGTTCTGATAGAAAAGCCTTCAATGAGACACAGAGTTGCAGCAGGAGAATATATGACTGTGTATATATGTGTGTGTTATAAGAGGGTGTGTACATTTACAAAAGAAAGACAAATTGCTAGTACACATTTGTGTGTAGGGTGAGTTTTGTGAGAAAAAGGAGAAAATGAAGCGTGTGGGTGCATGCAGGTTTGTTGTGCACTGGTTCTCATTTCAGTGTGTCTGTGTGTGTGTTAATGTGTGTGTGTGTGTGTGTGTTATGAGATCTATAGCTACCTAAGGGACCTATTTTCTTGTTGGAGTTGCTTCAAACGATCCAGTCGGAGGAAGAAACTAATGTGCCTATTAAGGCTGCATTACCTTAAGTCACTGTCTCGCTCACACACGCACACACACACACACACACACACACACACACACACTCTAATTGCGACTTGTTTCAAATGTTTTCTTCTTCTGTCATGAGTTTGTGTAAAAGCCTTGAGTGAGGTCACCCTCGGGCCACTGAAGCCCATCACACCCTGCTGTAGATTTATGGGTGTTAACCATTAAATTTGGCTTTTAAATCTTTTTTTCTGTTTTTGATGTAAGCACACAAAAAAACGTGGATGCAGTTTTTTGAACTCATTCATAAGGTGACTTATCTTGCAAGAAAGAATGAATGTCAAACTGGGATTAATGCTTATTTTGGGGGTGATTTTTTTTGCCTTTTTTTACCCAGCAGCCAAGGCTGACTGGAGTTGATCATGTTTGACATCGAGTTAAGAAACACAACAGGAACGTCTGCTGAGTTTCATTGATTTTCATATTATCTTGTGGGTAGCTCACCGATCTGTTGAATGAAAATTAAACTGTAAGAGGGGCAATTTTGACTTATGTCCCTGTATCTTAAACTGAATCTTAATCTTGAAAGAATATGTAATAAGGTTAAAACTGCATGGCTTTACAATGTTATTTCTCATGATTGTTTACCTGTTGAGAGTTTATAGTTCTAATGAATCTCTACTGGAGATAAATAAAAGAGAAAAAATGATTTACACAATAAATTACCAAAGTATACTGTAGGTGCAGAGAAATCAATGAAACAAACTCAGAACTCATGGCCATTACTTTTAAAATACAACACAGCAAACAATGTAAACATAAGAGTAATCCATAAAACCTGTTCCAGCCAAGTGGAGAGAGGACATTTTATAACAGCATGGTCTCAGTGTCAAATACCACAGAAACCAATTTGTTGAGTTACTTTTTATTAATCCCTGTGGGGGAATTTGTCTTCTGCAACAGACTCAAGTTACTGGTAAAGCTGCGTCCAGTGCATCCAACTCCAAGGCCAAAGTTTGGATCTATTCATTCCTATTACCCAACCTACATTCCAAATATCTGAAGCTGCAAACAGACCTGAAGATTATTGAAACTAGACACCCAGACATAATGACTTATGTCCAACAATATACATGGAATGACTAGAATTTGAAGTCCAAAATAAGCAAATACTGAGTAAATACAGAGGACAACAGTGAATGACATCTAGACTGGCAATAGCAGATACAGATATCCATCAAAAACAGTTTGTCTTGCTAATTCATGATGCAGTTTGCGTGGGAAAGGCAGCGAAATGGAGGAAAATTTGAATAAAACGTTTAAACTCTGCACTCTCCACTCTCCTGAAATATATTACAGTATATTCCAAAATTACACATGCTGGTGCACCAACAATAGACAAGATGTGTAAAGACAACAATGTGGCATGGCAAGGATCTTTCTCATGCAGCCAGTGGATGTTAAAATCACCGTGTAACCACTCTGTATGGATCTGTTCTGACACATGCACACTTTACATAACTCCTCCAAAATGTTTCTGCTGGACATGATGTTGAACTGTGCTAACAGTACTGCATTTATTTAAAGCTCCACTTATCAGTAATCAGCCTACAGTCTGCAAATCCAAATTCTGGCAGTCACCTCCACCAGTCAGACCTCATTTGTCACCAACAAGCTCAGCCAATCAAAAGTAGGAAGCCTTAGAAATATCAAATCTAATGTCTTTGAACCAATTCTTAATATTTAGATTAGATTATTTTGCTGAGACAACAGATTCAAATATAATTATCAAACTAAAAGCAAATCTTACAACCACAGCCATCAAGCAGCGTGACATTTGCATTAAATGACTCTTACTCAACAGCAGCCTACCTCTTTAGCAGGGAGGGGGGCCGTCCTCTTCGCACAGGGCATGAAACAGCGCTGGCGCTCATCCGGGTTCACGTGCACGTACTTGTGGTGCGCACGCCTACGTTGGTTTGACCGGAGGACTCTGCAGACGGGTGTTAAATGTCCTCGAAGTTTGTCACTGGCTCAACCAGCTGTCTGTCAAAGTCTGCCAAGATTCCCTGCAGAGAGACCAAGAGAAAAAGTGGTGAGAAGAGGGAAAAGGTTGAAAGGAGAGAGGGGAAGAAAGGAGGGAGGCAGACCAGTGGAGAGATGCAGTGAGAGGACGGCAGAGCAGCCAAATGGCAACTTGGCTGGTAAAGTGACATGTTCCTTCAATCAGCAAAAACCATCCATCAGTGGGAAGAGAAAGAGACAGAAAGAAAGCATCATGGGTAAAAAGAGGCACCGTTCCTTGTGGCTTATCAATGACAGAGTGAGAGAGCTTAGAGAGGAAGTGATGCTGAAGTTGAGACACAGCAGCTGAACCGCTGCCTATTAACCAATTAGCTGCAGCCATTACACTTCACCTACGGACAACTGATGTTTTACTGAAAATCAGTTCCTTTGAGAAATTGTGAGTGTCGTTTGATAAGCAGGCCTCACAGAACACAGCAGTACCACCACATAATCTTGCTTCTATTTTACATTTACCAGCACTATGGACAGTGACAGAGTCAGACCTGCCCTCCACTAGTTGAGGGTAGGTTTGAGGTTCAATAGCCACTTTGTTGGTCGTGTTGGACTACAAAAACACAGTCTACTCATGGTTGTGCCATCATGATACTGAGTAATGTTTCTTTTCCCTCAAAAAACTGAGTATCGACATGGGAATGGAGAGAACATGTCAACCAGACAACACCAAAAAGTTTCATTATAGCCTTAAAGAATTGATATTAATTAAGCTACAGCTAAAATACTCTACCACCGGTGATGTTTGATATCATTTCAGCTGGCAAAAGCAACGTTGTCAGAGCTGGCTAAAAGTAAAAAAAAACATGCTGACGTTCACCGAATGTTTTCTACAGTTCTTTTTGCTAATGAAGAAGAGGAAGGAGAGATAAAAGGTTTAATAAGAGTTGTGTTAGTGTTGGCGCTTAACAAATCTGGGTATTTTGCGGCTCCAATATGGAACCAGCTATCAGAACCCAACTGATTAAAGTCAAAATTTTTAGATGATGAATGCAGGAATACATTATTAAATAATTGTCTAAATTGTCACCATCTTAAGTTTCTGTTGTTCAATTATTTGATTAATCAAATCATTGTTTTTAGCAATAAATGGAAGCATAGCATGGAATATCAAGGTCAAAAGGTCACATAAACACAAAACACAGAACTGATTCTCCGTCTTAGACTCTTAAATAGCCTGGTGCCTTGAAAATTATTCATAAAATAAAAAGTCTAGTATCCTTAGTATGATATTACAGGGAAAACAAATATAACCATATGCCGTTGTTCTAGAGTGCTTTAAAGCCACAATTACCAACATATGGCTCCTGTCTGAACTCATTTTTCCAAACTGGATGAATGAAAACATAAAGAAGGAAGAAAATAAAAAAAAAATTGTTAACTAGCACTCTGATTTACAAATTTTGTTTCATTTTTGTTTATGGAAATCATCAGCACAGATGGAAGACATCTTTCAGGAGTTTGTAGTTTTTTAGTGTTTTTATTCTGATGTCAGGTCTGTTTTCTCTGCGAGGTTTCATAGAAATGAAAACATTGAACGTCGAACAAATTTGTCACAATAGTTTTAAATGTGTTTAAACTATTGAATACAAATTGATACATATGCACTAATAAGCATTTCTATATGATGTAAACGTTTTCATTGTGGCACAATAAAAATAATTGCTTTTGATTTGTCACTTGCTTCGTCCAGTGTGCCTCCACAAAGATTTTCCAGTCATTGATGTGAAGCTGCCAGACAGAAAGATGTCCAAAGACATGCCCATGAAAATAGTCCATGTAAGGAAAGATGAATGACACACAGCAAAGTTCATCACCAAAGATAAAATATATATATATAGAAACAATACTGATGCCCCAAAGAGTTTCCTAATAACAGTATGTTCAACGTGTTTTAACCATGCGACCACTCAGAGATGTTGCTGGACGTCAAAGAAATGCATTCTGATAATTCTACGGTACATCATGTGTTTATACTGCATACTGCAGTACACATGCTCTTGCTTTGTCGAGTCTGAGAAAACAACCCTGACGATGCCATAACGATGTCATTGAGGTCATCTCAGTTTACGCATTCAAATATATAACAGAAACCTGTCACAAACGGGTGGCTTGCAGTTTGACAGACATGGGTGTTCACCAGGCAGGGATGAGCTAGTGAAAAACTAATTGAACTTTCTTTTATGAATCTGTCTCTTGCAAATCCATGAAAGTGCAATACCAAACCATTGGAGTGTTCTTTGAATGTTAAATGCATCTACAATAAGATGTTATGGTTGCACCAATCAGTGTCAAACTGCAAAAACCATGAAAGCAACAAACTGTATGTGAATTTACAGGACGACTGTTCCATCGTCTAGCGGTGCTTTGTTGGAGGCGTTTGCAACACCTGGTTGTAAGTTCAGTATTTCCCTGCTGGGTGCACACAATTTGAAGATAAAAAGTTGACCTTGTCTGATGGTTGTCAAGGTTCTACATGACTGTTGCCTCTGATGGTAACACACTGAGGAACAAACAGAGCCAAGCGGGTAACCTTTGGGAGTTACAACATCACAGCCAGATGGTGTAAAGTCTCTCTCACTCGCCTCTCGACTCTTTCTACTTCAATTTTGCCTAAACTGTCTCTCTCTTCATCCCTCTCTCATTTATTTACATCTCTCCTTTCTTTCACCTCATCACTAAATACTGCTCTCTTTCTATCTCAGTCAGTAAGTTTCCAGCCTTTCTTCAACCCCACTGAGAGACTCAACATTCTCCCACAGAGACATATGGGAGATGAGTTTGGCCCACTTCCTAAATGTGTTTCCACAGTTATAAAAAGATCCATTGAGACTGAAGTGGAAAAGACTTAATAGGTGACTGCAGGAAATTATCTGGATTTCTAAGCACATTTTCTGGTTGGGAACTGTCAGCACTTCTGTAAAATAATGCTGGGAGTCCTCCTCCTGCTGCCCCGACTCAAATCAGCCCAGCTTGGCAACTCTACACTGGTCTCCACACTCTGCTTTGACCACTGTCCCCGCCTTTCTACTTGACCCTCAGGATTATGTGGTCATTAAAGGAAAAATCCTCTCAAAAAGTCCAACAAAAACAGTAATCAGTTTTGTAATTTGCATTCCTGAGTTTGCATAGGAGTTTTCTGTTTCCTGTGTGTACCTGCCAGGAGTAGAAAACACACTGTCACATCCAGATATTTCCTACAGCTACAACTGAGTGTGTAAGCAAGAAATAAAAGTTGCAGCTATCTAAAACTTCAACAGTGTCAGATTTTGGTGTCAGTACTTCACTCAGACAGAACAGGAAGAAACCAAATTTTACAACAGAAATTAAAACCTGGCAGGTCAAGAGAGGTTGAGGAAAGGTTGAAACACCAAATAATGACATTATAAAACATATACAACACTCACAAACTAACAGTATAATCATCACATAATAACCGCATAAATTCATGGGGCTTTTTTAAAACCGCACTGTAACTCAAACTGTACTTGGGGACTATCATTTTGTTATAGTTGATTTTATTTTCTTCCACATTATGTTTTAAAATGTTGTTCTAATTCATCTCTATGCTTTATGTACGGCACTTTCACCTGCGTGACAATTTGTCTCAGGATGATAAAATGTAAAAAAAAAAAAAAAAAACAAACAAAAAAAAAGAATAAAAAGGAAGGGTTTCAATGGTGGGTATTTCTTTAAGGAAAAAGTCTTATTTCAAAATGGATAAAATTTATTATTTTCCTCAAAATTCTACAATCAATACCCCATAATGACAACGTGAAAGAAGTTTGTTTGAAATCTTTGCAAAGTTATTAAAAATAAAAAACGAAAAAAATCACATGTACGTAAGTGATGCCTTTGCCATGACACTCAAAATTGAGCTCAGGTGCATCCTGTTTCCACTGATCATACTTGAGATGTTTCTACAACTTTATTGGAATCCTCCTGTGGTAAATTCAGTTGATTGGAGATGATTTGGAAAGGCACACACCGGTCTATATAAGGTCCCAGAGTTAACAGTGCATGTCGGAGCGCAAACCAAGCCATCAAGTCCAAGGAATTGTCTGTAGACCTCTGAGACAGGATTGTATCGAGGCACGGATCTGGGGAAGGGTACAGAAACATTTCTGCAGCATTGAAGGTCCCAGTGAGCACAGTGGCCTCCATCATCCGTAAATGTAAGAAGTTTGGAACCACCAGGACTCTTTCAGCGACAGGAACTGGGAGATAAGTCAGGATCGAGGGAAAGATGAAGGCAGCAATGTACAGAGACATCCTTGATGAAATCCTGCTCCAGAGCACTAGACCTCAGACTGGGGCGAAGGTTCATCTTCCAACAGAAAAAACAACCCTAAGCACACAGCCAAGATAACAAAGGAGTGGCTACGGGACAACTCTGTGAATGTCCTTGAGTGGCCCAGCCAGAGCCCAGACTTGAACCCGACTGAACATCTCTGGAGAGATCTGAAAATGGCTGTGCACCGACGCTCCCCATCCAACCTGATGGAGCTTGAGAGCTCCTGTAAAGAAGAATGGGAGAAACTGCCCAAAAATAGGTGTGCCAAGCTTGTAGCATCATAATATTTGAGACTGTAATTGGTGCCAAAGGTGTTTCAACAAAGTAATGAGCAAAGGCTATGAATACCTATGTACATGTGACTATTTTTGTTTTTTATTTTTAATAACTTTGCAAAGATTTCAAACAAACTTCTTTCACGTTGTCATTATAGGGTATTGATTGTAGAATTTTGAGGAGAATAATGAATTTAATCCATTTTGGAATAAGGCTGTAACATAACAAAATGTGGAAAAAGTGAAGCGCTGTGAATACTTTCCGGAGGCACTGTAATTCATCAGCCTGAAGTAATCTGACTTTAAAAAAATAACCTTCTGGTAAAAGCTGCTTCTGGCTGTTGTCCAGTATTCTCATCTTGGTAGGAAGCCACACATTATCAAACATGAAGGATGGAATGTGTCTTGTGTGAACCACAGGTCTATCTGCTCGAAAGTGTTAAGTGTATGAAGTGTTGTGCACACAGCGTTTGGCTCAGGTAGCCATTGTCAAAACTACAGTGAAAAGAAATTGCCTTCTACTGGTTTGACTTTCATTTCCACTTTGTAGCTCTTCTTATTATCCGGCCAGAGGAGCTCTGATCACTACACTTACTTCTAGTGGCTGCTTCAAATTCTGGCAGTAATTAAATTGAAGCTTATAACTTACTGTTGCACGCATATGCTTTGGATACAAGAATGACTTCATGCCCGAAATGTTAAATAGGATGTAAATTTATAAAATCCACGAGTAACTTTGTAACACCTCATATTAAACATGGTGACGTAGCCAAAACTATAGGCTTCAATTGAGTCTTAGACACTTGAAAACACTGACATGTGGACCTGTTTCATTCTGCTCATCATGCACATACTGTACATACTCACAAATTTGCACAAAATGTTTAGACCAACTCCCCATAAAGTGATACAGGTAGATCAGGGGTTTTCAAAGTCTGAGACTGTGGGCCTCCCCTCAGACAAAGCTTGGAAAAAGGCGCCTCCTCACCCCCCTTAGTTTACTTGCTTAGTTTTGCTCAATTCCTGGATGCCTATGGAATCATGATTATGTAATTTGATCCCATAGACACTCAAGATAGCCTAATATTGCTGTTTGACATAACTTTAGACTACACCAAATACATAAAAAGGTCTGATCTAAGGCATGTATTAGTTTCTGACTGGGAAAGTGGAAAAAACAGTAACATTTCCCAAAACTACTGTATCTTTGAACTATCTCTTTAACCAAATCACACTCTAATGTACTACTCTACTAATGTAATAACTAATGTAATATTTTTTCACTTCCACTGACTGAGCCTCCTCTGAAACTGTTTGGAGCCCCGCTGGGGAGGCCCGCCTATCACTTTGAAAACCTCTGAGGTAGATAAATAGGTGACCGTTAGAGGCTGATCAATTCCCCGGTGTGACCAATATTAATCGGCAAATCTTAGCTGATCTGTTTATATGTTGGATGATAGGTAACAAGAAATTATACATAAAAGCCAAAGAGCCCGTAAGTCGTCAAAAATCCAGTATCGGTCAGGCTCTAGTGAGCATGTGACAAATCAAACATTGAACAAATCCGAACATTTTGGATTTTGAATTGTGCATTTCTGTAAAACAATCTTGGCAGTTTAAAACAACCTTCTAGTATCAACTTCTGCTGATCCAATCGCTCTACAAGTTTACAAGTAAATACATTTTCAGTCCAACCTGGAAACATTTTCTAAAAAAGAAGCAAAGGTAGATCATATAGTGATTTTCATATCTCCTGACTATCCTAAGCCTCTAACAGCAATGATCCAACCTGGCAACTTCACACCTTCATTCTGCACCAAATAACCCTCCTCTGGATTTAACAGAACCTGAAGTGCTCTCCCTCTGTTTGTTTGTGTCTTGTCTGTATGTCTTTCAGAGCAAACTCTTATCAATCTAACCTGGCAACCCTTCTTCGCCCTGGAAAAACTTCTCCCGCTCCAAATAACCGCCCTTTTCTGTGCCCTATTACCACTTTGTTCTCAAATGGCTCCAAATATCTATGAGGTCAAACTTACAACAATCCAAACTGGCAACTTCACACTGTGTGAACAACTCCTTTCATCAGGCACCTGAATGAAATAACCTTCTTCTGTGGCTGATAGTATTTGAAGTGGCAACACAGAGTTTCAAGCAGTTTACTTCAACTTTGGAAACCTCACTTCAACCTGGCAACCGTAACCCTCTTGAAAATCAAATAACCGGCTTCATTTTCCCCTCACTCGACCTGATGTCTCCATCTGTTTGTCCAACCTGGCAAAATCACACTGTGTTAATAAAACCTTACCTCCGCCATCATGCATCAAATAACCTGCTTGTAGTGCCGTCATCAATACACGAAGTGCACAACATCATACCGCTCCAATCTGGCAACAAAAGTCTTTCTTGCTCCCCTGTCTCAAGCCAAATAACAAATCAATTTTCTTTAATATCATTGTTTTTTCTAGTGGCTTAAAATATTTTCAGGGTCACAAGTAATAGTAAACAAACCTGGCAACTCTATACTGTGTTGAAAACCAAAATCATCATGTTGCAGAATCATCAACATGTCTGGCAACAGGGTTGAAATATGAAAAAGAACTGGTGTTCCTGGAGTGTGTCTGTGCTGTTACACTGTTAGCAAGTGGCGGACAGCAAAAATACTCCAGCAACCAAATTCACAGAAAAAAAATCTTTATGTTCCTTAAAGGGCCACGCCACTCACTGATATCCCATGTAAAAAAATAAAAATAAAATAATGTAATTAAATAATGTAATTTGAAATCTGACATAGACAGGGACATCCTGAACAGGAATCCATTGGAATTTTCCTGTCACCTATTAAGGATTTTGTATGACAGTTCAAATATAAGGGGATTATGAATATGTTATCTTTCCTTTCCTCCATCATCATTCTTTTGTACAGATTTATTTCCGAGCATGGTGGAGAAAACTATTCAGAAAGTTACAGATACTAGACAAAGGTGACCTGGTTTTCCTACCTGGTGTGGCCCCTGTGAGCTGACGAGGTGCTGGATGAGCAAAGCCTGGAAGAACCTGTGTTTCAAAAATACACTGTAGGCACATCTCAGCTTACTATATTTCCAGAAGACGCGAGGAAGTGGAGTTCATTATAATAAGTCTCTGGAGGGCGAGTAAAGTCATGTGACCTGGACTGAAGAGCGACAGCCTGTAAGTGGTACACTGAGCCAAAAAACAAGCGACTTTGTTTCTTTCCACCCCGGATCAAAAAAATTAAAATATGTACATTTGTGTCCTTTGCACTGGCTAAAAATAACTGCCCTGGAAACCAATACTTACTTATGTCAGGCTTGTCTTCCTCTTCATCCTGGTCAACCTTTCATCACTTTTCCAAGTTCTCTGACACGTGTCAGAAATACAATAATAAATACAGTCTCTCTAAATTGGCAACTAAGTCTTTTCCCATCCTGCTCTTCAAGTTGTGAAAGGACAACTGAGCTTTCAACTTGCAAGGCTTTCCATCCACTGCGACTAAATTTCTCCTAAAAATCTTTAGCCTTGAAAACTCTGACTACCTTCAAACACTGTCACCAGCTGTTTAAAATGACTCCAACCTGGCAACTAACATCTACCCCCGCAAAATGCCCTCACCTGTTTTTGCTGGTATCCTCTAACCATTACCTTTTCACTGGATTAATATCATTCCAAATAGGCAACCTTGTCAAAGCACAGGGTGCTTCAAACAAGCTACAAAGCAATTGAGCCTCCATGTCTCCAAATTAGCCTGTTCACTTTGCTACTTAAAAAAAATGAGACCAACATGGCAACCGTCCATGTTCTCCATTAACCTTTGTACCTGTTAAACATCCTGACAACATCTGCCCCCACACGCCTCCCGTCCACCGGCTTAAAACTCACTCCAACCTGGCAACTTGTGCCCTGCATCAAACTGAGCCACTTCAAATCTGAAGAGCCTGACATGGCGACGGGATTCTTCCCTCTGTGCTCCCTCCAAATCCACTCACCTCCTCTGCTTAAAATCACTCCAACATGGCAACTCTGCCTTGCTTGTAAACCTCCCTGCAACCTGGCAACCGCAGCAGGTGCAGTGCTCTGTGGTGAGATAAGCTGAGAGGGACAGACTCTCCTCATCCTCCCCCACCCTCCCTCCTCCTCCTCCTCCTCCTCCTCTCGTCTCCTCTCTGTACACTGCAGCTTTGTTCAGACTGCGTGTCAGCGTCTTACACACACATACACACAACCAAATGTGTGTATCAGGTACTCTTACGAACACGGACAAGATGTGCAGAAAGTGTTTCTTTTACAGTGTACAGTGTGTGTGTGTGTGTGTGTGTGTGTGTGTGTGTGTTTGTGTTTGAAGGTCAGCACTGCAGAGAGTAGTTTCATGAGGTAAAACTTTTTGTCTTCTTTCCAACTAGACATGTCTCCATCACTTGTCACTGTCACATGTTGGTTTTACTGAACTTCTGAGGATGTTGAAATTACTTACAGTAATTCCCTGGAGGACTGCTGTGTGGACTAGGGCTGGATGAGAAGGCATTGATACGATAAGTAGTAACAAGTCTGTCTTCGACAGCATCGGCCATTTCAGCAAATGTCCAAAAACGACTGTATGTGTATGTATGTATGGAAATAGTGGGAGGAGGTCGAGGTGGATGGATGGATCAACATAACATCAGACTAACATGAGAGGCGGTTGTTTCCTATCTGTTCCCTAACGACAGTCGATGTTCTTTTAACCGTGACCGTGATCTTTCCCTAACCAAGTTGTTAAGTGCCTAAACCCAAAACCCCCCTTAAAGCCCCCCTCCACTCCACTCCCCCTTGCTTCTTTTCCTTCACTTGGATGTTCGACCTTCACTGTGCAGAATGATGCATGTGCAGAGTTACACTTGAATGATGTTTTCACTTTCATCTGCTGAAGAGGGCAAGTTTCTCTGCGCTCACATGAAATCTCCGTTTAACACGTGTATGTACGAGCATGGTCAAATATACCGCTAACACAAGGTTAATGTCTTGAGACCTCTAGCGCACATACACTCAGAATGGACTTTAAAGTGAAATAGGAGACAACTTGTGTGTAGAAGTTAAACTTTTGCACGGAACAATATTTGCATATTCATAGATTCTGGGTTTTTCAATAATGGAGAAGCAGTAGATGTAATTTAGAAAATGTTCAACTAGGTAATTGAACTTTTTGTGGGGAAAAAAGAATATCAGACATTATTGCAACTGGAGTATTTTTGCATGTCTGGTGGGGATAGCAGAAATGATTACATTTTGCGATAATAATTTGTACAGTTTTGGAAGGCACTGATAAATGGTACAGTATCAAATCAATAATTCAGTATTAAATCCACTTATCGAATCAGAATCATTTTAAATCCCTCATTGAATCTAATTAGGTTTAGCTTTCAGCATTTGCAAGTAACTTAAGTTATCAATAACTTAAACCTAAAGATCTATAATCACCGTTTGTTGGCCGAGAACAGTTTTAAGTGACATCCGAATTAATGTTCACAACCTGTAGATACAACCTGAAAACAACAACAGCATTAGATATGAAATGCTTATTAAATATTTATCTAACATTTTGAAATAACAAGTGTGGCCTGCTGAATTTCTGATTTAGAAATGTTAAGTTAGTAAGACTTAATTAATTATTGGTTGATTATTGATGATATTCATTAAAGCTGGATCATTTCTCTACAGAAGAGTCACCACTGTGCCTGTCTGAACTACAAATTCACTCAGTCCACTCAGTCTCAGAGAGGTATTACAGAGTGATGTCTCTTTTTCCATACAAACACTCTTTGGCTAAATACAGACAGCAGAGAGCACATTAACCAGACAACCGCCCAAAGTTATATTTTAGCAGCAGTATTAATGTTAATGTTAATGCTGATATATTCTGTGGCCTATGATGTTTGTCATTTTACCCAGCGACAGCGACGGTCAGCAACAGCTAGAGGAATAGCCTGCGGCTGCTAAACACCACCCATCAATGTGAGGTCTGTCCACAATGTCCTCAATGTTTTAAGTTGGCTTACCTCACAAGTGTAGCTAAATTTGACCACAGCCAAAAATGATTTCATCTTTTTGACAAAGAGGGATTTTTGTTTTATACGTCAACTTAAGTCAACTGGCTATAAATAAAGTGTGATCCCATATGGCATTTCATATAAAACCTGTGTGTATGCACCTGTTTATGTGTGTGCATGAGTGAGTGAGTGAGTGAGTGAGTGAGTGAGTGAGTGAGTGTGTGTGTGTGTGTGTGCGTGTGAGAGAGAGAGAGAGACAAATGGAGATAAAGGAAGAGAAAAAGAGCAAACGATAACAAGGGAGACACTTGGTGTTGGTAAATATGTAATGAGCTGCCATGAAGAGGACTGTAGTTTTACAGTAATGAAACAGAGCACTGCAGGTTGTGTGTGTGTGTTTGTGTGTTTAACAGTAAGGGCTTTCATCATGTGAAAATACACATCTGTAAGCGATGTGCTTTGACAACACACTTCTCTGCTGTCATGCCAGAAGAGCAGATATGAAAATCAATATGGATTTAAAAGACAGAGCGGATGGAAAAAAGGTTGAATGACTGGAAGGATCATTCCTTTGGTCTTTGTCTCTATAATCTGTGTGTGAGTGTGTGTGTGTGTGTGTGAGTGAGTATCCTGGCACATAGTTGACCTCAAGCACTTATCGTCATGGAAACCTCCAGCTGATTACAAACTGTAATAACCATATGGCCATGGTTTGTGGTAATGGAATAACATTACTGCTGCTGCTAACCTGCAAGTGTGTGTGCGTGTGAGAGTGTGTGTGAGTGTGAGGTTTGTCTGTGCATCAGCACGTGTGTGTGTGTGTGTGTGTGAAGAGGTTTCTGACCCCATCATCACACAACGACACCTTCATCCTTCAGCCTCTCTCTGGCTTTCTCTCACGGTCACCAATCAATTCTCATCGCCTTAGCGACCATGGAATCCAATTAGAGCCGCCTCGTCACAAAGGCTCCACGTGTGTGTTTGTGTGTGTGTGTGTGTGTCCATGTATGTCCAAGCTTTTACAGTGACCTTGAAAGCAACATCTGAACAGGAGGAAAAGATGGAGTGAGATGGAGCATTAAAGAAATGGTTGTTTTCTTCCTCACAGTGAGTAGATTCATATCAATTTAATGTCTGTAGGTTAAGTCTAGCATAGCTAGCATGGCTCTGTCCAAAGTGAAAACATACACCTATCAGTACTTAAAAGACTAATTTATTAACTTGTTATATCACAGGGTTTCACACAACGATGTATAGTGGAAGCACCCTGCCACACATGAAGTAAAGAGCGCCTCTGCTAACGTTTCTGTGTAATATATTTTAGGCTTCAGAGAAAACAAGCAGTGGCACTAAATCACTCAGAAAAGGCCACATATCTGATGAGTGAGGTGACCGTTTAAAGCGTCATAGTAACTACATGGCTCATGAGATGAAATGCATCAGGAACTGTCTGATTCATCTCAGCAGCTGACTGATCGATCACATACAGCGATACACTAGCTTAGCAGTAATTAACAGGAGCAGCACATCACAACATCAGCAAAAAGAAAACATTGAAGTTTGACTGGAAAAAGTCAAGACAAACACCAGTCAGTCATAATTAGGTGCTGATATGTGAGGGGGGAAAAAAACAAAACTCACCACTGCACTGCAGGTCAGACAGCAGGCTGAATTTAGTTTCATTATTCAAACAGCCACACACACACAACCGCTAAGCTGCAGCAGCCCCCTTTTGAAGTCCAACTCGATTTTGTGACAGAGCTAAAAATCCCATCATCAAAGAGGAGAGAGGAGAGGAAAAACAGAAAGGCAGGAGAAAATAAAATGAAATCCTTCTCCTGTCTGAGTTCTCTACTCTGTCTGTTCTTCAGCAGTCTGACGAGGAGGAAAGTCCAGAGAGGAAACCAGACAGGGTCTCACAACACAACAGCTTCCTCCATATATCCATTCGCTTTACACAGCGCTGTTATACAATCTACAGTTATCTGCTGTTCTCACACACAGAGACCCACAGTGCAGGTCAGATGTTATCCTGCTCACGGACAGAACATACAGTACAGATGTCAATGGACGTACGTTTTCTTCTTGTATACCTACTTGAAAACTACTTTTGTCCAGTAAATTTCTGCTGTCAGTCATCTGGTGAAGACAGTTTGCCCGGCCGCTGTCCTGTCGGCTCCTCTGTGCTGCTGACGGTACAGCTGATTCAGACAACACTGATGGCCAGAGGATGCAGTTAATGTAGACTGAATGGACTGAGTGCTTCAGTAGCATTTGTGCATCGCTCACGTCTCACTTTTGATATGGATTCTCAGACAGCTAGACTCCTAAACACCCCGCAAAATTAAAAGTGCTAAAAAATACTCAAATTTCCCCAGATTTCACAATATAATCCATGTGTTCTGTTGCCAAATTTGATCATTTACTGCAATATGGACTGAGCGTTTTCAATGAGGGCCGCTGCCTATGTACAGATGAGATTGAACCAAGTCATGTTAGACATCAACTGCTTGACTTTTCCAAGAAAGCTTGCCAACAATGTTGAGAAATTAAATCTGAACACTGTTCCATACATGCTAAATTGGTAAACAACTCTAATGAAATAAGGCCCTAATAAAGTTACATTTGAGTTTCACTCACTTCCTCTGTTTTGTGCTGTCTAAAAAACATTATTTAAATAAAATACCCTTTATTAGTTTCAACTCAAAAGCAAATTCTGTGCCAGGTGATGGAAGACAGAGTGACAGAAAAGACCTGAACCAGAACATACACGGTTATTGTACAAAAACCATGTACTTGCAAGCAAACAACACTTTGTAATGAGACTCAGATTATATCCATTATTATATTATCCATTATAACAATTTCATCAAGGTGGGACCATTTTGCTTTTTGTGTGTACAAGCAAGTGCAACACCACAAATGCGTTTTAGGTGAGAAAGCATCCAGGAGGAGGCTATAATGGCAGGCTTTTCACCCTCCTTCCAGTGTGGCCAATAGTTTTGCCTTTAGACATGGTGGGACGACATGTCATAAGACCTACTGTAGGTCACTTCAAGCATACTGAACCGCTATCTCCACATTTAAGAGTAGGCTTAAGACTTTCCTCTTTGATGAAGCTTATAGTTAGGGCTGGCTCAGGTGAGTCCTGAACAATCCCTTAGTTATGCTGCTATAGGCCTAGACTGCTGAGAGACTTCCCATGATGCACCTCTCCTCTTCTCCCTCTCCATCTGTATGCATTTTTATCCCATTACTGCATGTTACTAACTCGACATCTTCTCTCTCCCGTAGTTCTGTGCTTTCAGCAGGTATTTCTACCTCCAGAGCTGCAGAGACTGGATCGGTGGTTGTGGGCCAGCTGGCTGCTGCCCCCGTGTTCCTGCTCGACAACTGCTACTGCCACTACCATTATTACTATTTTAAAAATTCTAGGTGGTATTTGCATTGTGCCCCCCCCCCAAAAAAAAGAAAAACTCTCTCTCTCTCTCTCTCTCTCTCTCAAAACCTAACACGGCAGCGGCCATTGAGTCTGGTTCTGTCCGAGGTTTCTGCCTCTTGAAGGAAGTGTTTCCTTGCCACTGTCACCAAATGCTCGCTCATGGTGGGCTTGTTGGGTCTCTGTAAATAATATTGGAAAGAGTACGGTCTAGACCTGCTCTATGAAAAAGTGCAATGAGTTAACCTCTGTTATGAATTGGTGCTATATAAATAAAATTTAATTGAATTAGTGTCTGTTTGACCTTAAATATTTTGCTCTTTTGAATCCTCCTACTCTTCGCTCTAGATGAAACGAAGGTAAGAGGACGACCAGAAGGCAGGAACGAGAAGGACACAGAAAATGGAAACAGAGTGAATATAGCTGTGAACTGAATGAAAGAAAGAAAGGGATAATAGTTGTAAGGTGACGTGAGAGAGTTTTCATGTAGAAGGAGCCGAGCAGAGAAGCATCTGAAGGACTCTTAATTTAAATAGAATTAATGTGAGGATCAACCGACTGATTCAGTGAAGAAGAAGAAAACGACGATGGAGGATAATGATCAGACTGCAGCTCCTCAAACTCTCCGCAGCCTCTCATGTCCTCCTCCTCTTATCTCCTCCTCCTCCTCCTCTCACTCTCCATTTCTTTCATCAGAGGGAAACTCCTATCAACATCTTCAAAATCTTTCTCATTTCTGCTCTTTCAATTTGTTTTCTCTCTTTCATCTCACAACACAGTCCTATCACTCTCTTCCAGCTCTTTTATCTCTCATCCAGTCAATTTCTTTCTTTTCTATCTCACTGTGTCCCTCCATCTCTTCTAACTGTCTGGTCTCTTTTGTCTCTATTACACCATCTCTCCTCCTTTTTCTGTCCGTCTTTATATAGAAGAGTCATGTCACTCTGCCTTATCTCTTATCTTTTCAAATGTGTCGATTTCTGTCTCCTTTCACCTCTTTTTTTCTTTTGACCATTTCTCCATGTTTCCCTCTCATCCTCTTTTATCTCATTATCACCACTCTTTCCTCCCGACTCTCTTTATTCCTGTCTTTCCTACTTTTTTCTGGCATCATGAGGACAATCATTAGTGTCCTTTGGAAATGGAATATATATGTAGCAACTTTTAAGTATTTTAAGTACATTAAATCCTGTCCGAGTGATTTATCTTTTCTTCCTTCCCTACTTCCCTAAACTTTTATATGTTCTCTATCTGATCCACTTCCATTTTTCAAAAAGTTTTTTCCCACAATCCTCCAAACATCACACACACAGTCTAACAACTACAGTCTAGTACTTAGAGTGAAGGTAGACCTGGGTTGCCAGACACAACCATAATCCAGGCCTTTATTGAGTTACAGTTGACATTTCAGGTTATTACTGTCAGCGTGATCTGTCTGCTATAGACTGTTACCAAAACAGAGAGACTGCTTACATTTGAGCAAAACATTTTTGGATTCATATAAACTCAGCAGGAACGTGTCTATCCTTCTGTTTTTATGCACATTTTGAATTTGTGCTTAAAAACCCTGAACAGAACACGTATTAAAGTTATTAAAGTATAAAGTTTTTACACTTCACTCAGGTGGAAAAGTTAGCATATCGAAAAAGAGATGGTGCAATAAAGGTGATGGAAGCAGATTTTTCCAGTACACCGTGATGTTGCAGTGCCGACTTTTTCTTCTACTGTAGACAAAACGTTCATGTCCTGATACTCCTCACCGTCCACTCCGCCAGAAAGACTAAAATAAATGTATATATGAGTAACAGCACTTTATTCCTTACAGGTAGGACATTATTTCACACCAAAGCTGTTTCTCTCCCCTGGTTCAGTTTTGCATTTTTCTCCTATAATTGCATTTGGTAACATCCAGTGCACAAGAAGATTTCTGAGAAACAACAGTCTTCTTTGTTGCAGCTCCATTTCAATAAAAATGCAAAGCCCTCATTTATTAAAACCTCCTTCCTTGTGTGACTTCAGAAAAAAAGTAATTTGCAGTCCCATGAGTCTCTCTGTCTGCCGTTTAGTGAAATTAGAGCCTGTAATATTATCTAACAATGTAACCATAGCTACAGAGGGAGGGGGAGAGAATACCACTAATTTTACTGTCACCAGACTGTCTGGCTGCTGGTCAGTAATGTTCTGGTTTATGATTTTGTTTCCAAACCGACAGAATGAACAAAAAGGGAGACTGAAACAAACAAATAATAAAAAGACAGAGCTTTTATGTTTCTCTGGTATGGTTTGAATTCATACATGATCACGTTTGGCAGCTAACAGCAACATCATTACCAGACACTCTAAATCTTTGAAAACTTTACCATGGTTATGTCTGTATTATATAGATTGATAGCTAAAAATGGTAACCAGGATAAGATAACATTTATTCAACTACATTAACGCACACCTGGAACATTTATACTTTCAGTAAGTCAAGTAGGATTCTGCTTCGGAAAAGTCTTAGTTGAACAGTATGCTGTTTTACCATGAGAAGATCTCTCAATTTTCGAATTAATTAGTTAGAAAACAAATCAGTCTCCTCCATTCAGACATCAATATATTCGCTTCCTACATTTGACTGGAAGAATCCCCCCCTTGCTGGACTGTCATTAGTCTTTACTTCTGATTTTCAAACTGGAAAAGCATGCCAGCTTTTATGGAAACATCAGTTTTCTCCAGAAACTATCCTCCAAAATCCCTTTTAGATCAATTTAAGATGAGAAGCACTCTATTGCAGAAGATTCCTGTTTATAGGGTTATACAATTAACGGTAGGTATAAAGAGTTGTTACATGATAAAACACAATATTGCTGTAATAATATAATAGGTAAAAGATGTTATGACAAAGGGCAAAGTTGTCATCTAAACAGTCAGAAGCTTGGTTTCCATCCAAATCTAGTTCAAATCTTTACCGAATTTCTAGAAAATCGGCAAAAGAAGATGCAAATTCACATCCACTGCCGTTATGCGAATATTAGGAGTTAGTTCGTCGAGATAAACAGCTGTAGGTGCTAATTATCCAGTCAGGTGCCATTAAACCATTGCAGAAGAAAAGGGCACTTCATGTATGACTTTGAGAAATGTTACAGTCTCCTCATCGCTCCACACAGATCTGATGTTTTCGCCTGCCACCATTTTAGTATCCTTGGTGGAGCAGAAGATTCAGAGAATGTTTAAGTCACATGCTTCATGTACGTCATGATTTATTCGCCAAGTCAGTTTCCATTGCATTTTCTCTCATTTTGCTTTTATTGATAAACCAACTTTTCCACCTCAGCCAAGCCAAAAAATTGTTTTGCGATATTTTTTCACAATTTTTCTTTTTTTTTAGCACAAATTAAAAATGAGCATAGAAACAGGTGGATGGAACCCCAACTAGATTCAGCTAGTGGTGATGTTTCAACTATTGGATATAGTTCAAATATCTACAACACCTTCTAATAAATTGCTCATAAGGTTTGGGCATTTTTAGTCACGTCATGTTACTGACTGGTCAGACTGGTGCCATGTCAGGCTTTATCAGTTGCTAATTGGCCGTTTTCCAGACTTAAATTTCTGAGCTGAAACTGAGCTTGTAAAATGTCATCTGGCTTTGACTGGCTGATTATCAGTCATTCAGCTAAGCCTCTGGAAGACAATCAGCCAGTCAGTTAGTCAATTATCTAGTCAGTAAGTCAATCAGTCAGTAGATCAGTCAATATTTCATTTTGTAAGTAAGATATAGATGGAGAGGTTTTGTCACTGAGAAGCCAAAAGGTCAATCAAGTGAAGATACTTTGAGTAATCTCTGTCTCAAACCAACACAAACATGGTTATTATAACCAATAATTAACTCTGGCATCAGCCCATTTCAAAACACACACACACACACACACACACACACACACACACACTTATCCTACTGATTGACCTGGAGTGGAACTCTTGGCCATAATTTTTTCTGTTCTGCATTAATCAGATGGAGATTACAGAGGGAGAACAAGAGAGGGTTACACACACACACACACACACACACACACACAGAAAGAGACAGGACGGACAAGAGATAGAGAGACACATACAGAGACAGTTACACAAAACACAAAGTAAGTAATGATAGAAAGAAGAGAAGAAAGCGAGCAGACGATGGAGGGAAAGTGGCTGCCGGTTGGATAATGACATGACAAGAGTCTTTGTAGTGTTGTTAACTGCTGGCTGGCAGTTAGTCGGGGTGGAAACACTTCTGCTTATAACTGTGAAGGACTCCCATTTATATTCAAGTAGACCTCTCTCTTTTCTACCTTCTTCATCTCTGAAATTTTAAATTGTTAATCAATATATATCAAAACATCTTCGACATGATAAACACCATTTGGTGGAAAATGTAAGATCAAAATATAAACATGTAGAATATATAGTCAGTGCACACCAGGGTTCACCCAGTGAAACCGTTCTTCAGAGCCAGGTATATATTTTTTCGACATTTAATGCAGAATTTGGGATGGACATGTGGTTGTGTATCGACGGGCTGAATATCTGCTTCTTGTATGTTTTCTGATTCATATCTGTTAATCTTTACACCTCTACTATTTCCCTGATATTGCAACGTGCTGCTCTGATTAATAACTGCAAATAAAATGTGACAAACCTCTGTTCAGGGACATGAGGTACATCTCATCTTCTTATCTTATCACATCCTATTTTCATCTGTTTATATTTGCTGCTGAAATTTAAAATCCATTCTCTGTACGGAGGTATACATATTTCTGCATATGTTCTGTTTACCTGAGAGATTAATTCATCACTACTTTACCTTCCATGGATGCTCATTTTAGTTTCCTCCAGCTGATCCTCCATTCCTCTCTCTGTACATCTTTCTTCTCATTCATTCAGTCATTTCTGTCTGTCTTTACTCACTTCCACTCCCTCTTTCTTCAGTCTCCATTTAACATTTTTCAACATTTTCACCAGAAAAATTTCATCCATTGCCTAAAAAGGTTTAATGCAGAAATTACCTACATTTGATTGGAGTTGCTACTGTTCCAAACTGATGATTTCACTATTCACCGTACTTTCACAGAATTTCATATTTAAAGAAATAAATATTAAAAAATGAAGTCCAATCTTGTCAATTTACTGATATTATACTGCTTATTGTGTTCTGTCATAATCCAAGAGAGGACAACCAGCACAAAGGAACCTGTCATTACATGGTGGAAGAAATATCACATTAACATCCCTTTAAATGAGTCTTTAATTTAAGCCGTAATTAGTTTGAGAGTTTAAGTCTATTAAAGCACCAGCAGATAAGGAGTATTTCAGTAGAACAGAAGGATTCAGGGTCACTCCTCCATCATGATGTTTGTTAAATCCTCACCACTGCGCTGTATGGCTCAGGCTCAGACTGTTTCTGCAGAGGAAACAACAGCCGAGCCTCACTGAAAACGAAGCTCTTACAATGCAATGCAGCAACCCAAAGAGCTTCCTGTACAGCAGAATAATCCCAGATGCAGAGAACAAAGGAAACGACACAAAGAAGAGTAGTTTGTTCTAATTTGGAAAGAAAATGAGGTAAACAAGTTTTATGAGTGGAGACAAAAAAGTGAATAAGAAGCCGGATAGGCTGCTGCAAACAGAAAAATACATGAGCATCTGGAGCACAAAGGCGGACACAGAGAGAAAGGAGACTGTCTCTACAGAAAAACTACAGCACTGGTTCAAACAACTAGCACCAACACCAGAGGTTGCTGTCCAGGCAGCCATCAGTCAGGTTTCTTTTAAGCATGGCATTGATCTTTCCAAAACATTATCCCAGTTGTTGCAGTTGATTTAACCACACTGAAAAATGCAAGTAGGAGATAAAGACCTTTGGCGATCGCAGGTCATTTGTAAACCGTGCTTCACATGCCAGTTCCTACCGATGGTCGATGTCGTGTTCTTTCTTTTGAGTTCCCAAACCTTAACCGAGTAGTTTTTTGTGCCTAACCCTAACCAAACCTTAACCGTAACAGTGGTAAATCAAACAATGCTCATATAAATCCCTTTTGTAGCTGTCATATGTAGTCGCTTTGAAAGGCACTGGCAAACAGTGTCATCCTGCTGATGGATCAGTGATCAGTATGTACAGTATCATACAGTATGGGTCGCTTTAGAAGGCAGTGGCAACTCTAGTATGTTGTTTAGTTTCAAGGAATTGTTAGATAAGAAGCTGGTGAAGGAATTGAATCACGAGCAACTACAACTGGTTGGTCTTTTTCCTTCCTTGTTCAAAGCTTGGCAGTTCCACTTCCACTTTTCTGTTATAACACTGAGGCAAATTGTAAAACATGAAGCCACATTTTACATTTTAATAATAAAAGTAGCCATCCTCTGCTAACCAAAGCAACATAAATGATGTTCCCACTGCGTATGTGTACTCCATATATATGTGTCTCATCTACTCAGAGTCAACACAGCTAATTGCTTCAGATAATCTGAACATCAAGAGTAGTGCTGTGGGCTGTACAGAGGGTTTTTTCTTACGAAATACTAAATATTACATGAACACAGTTGTAAAGATTAAATATGGAGGATGACAAGTGATGTGTTTTTAAACAATATGAAAACTAAAGTAGAGATATGAGTAAGCTTAAAATGCATCAAATACATGAGTTAACAAGAGTAACACTAAACTGTACTGTTTAAGCCGACTGACATTTCAGCTAACAGTAGTTAAAAAATGTGACCACATGTTCACAGCATAGCGACAACGTAGTGACATCTGACTGGAGAGGAACCCAGTGTAACACACCTCATACGGTACAAGAAAGGAAGAACTGTTCAAACCTCCCAAAATCTAGCAAATAAGAGACTTTTTCCATGAAGTCATCGCTGTATGTAAGATTTTAGCAGTTCCCAAAGGTTTTTGAGCACTATACCAGTATAGCATTATAATATTACACTGTACCTAAATTAAAGACAAACTGAGGATGCTGAACATTGAACTCCCATGTGAGAAGTCAGAGAAAAATAATTCTAAATTAAGAAAAAATAAGTAAATGAAATATGTTTAGTATGTGGGCACCTAATAGTACAAAACATAACAAATAACATTAATTAAACAATATCTACTTCTCAGGCTGTCGCACGGCTCAGTTCGTACAGAGCTAAATGAGGTCTGACTCGGGGAAATTAATCAGGCATTGTTTGGCTTTCAGGGCAGTGATAAGGCAGAAAATGACCTGGTTTCTCACATCTCGTTTGTTTAGGCCACTGTTTTTTCTGCTGAGCGACAGGAGGGAAAGACAAGTGTGTGTCACACTCATGCTGAGGACGCGCAGAGCTGCTCAGTTAGCTCCTGTCAGACAGGTGTTTAGTTCACTTTGACACCAAGGGTTTTCTGTTTGAAATCATTTGACACCTCTCTGACAGGTCCACTACGTTAAATAACAGAACAAATTACAGATATTTCAATCCAGATGGCAGTCTCATTTGTTTACAATGCAGTATTTGTTTTGCTCTGAATAACTAGATAATGTATTCGAATTCAGTAGGGCTGCTCCTTGTGATTATGCTCATTGTCAATTAATTATTTTTTCAAGCATTATTTTTTAAGCATTTAGTTTTTACAGTTATAAAAAGGCTCATCAGAATTACCCAGAGGCTTAGGTGACATTTTCAAATAACGTGTTTGTTTTTTTCCCAACCAACAGTCCAAAACCCAAAGATATTTAATTTGCAATTATCTGCTGATTGAGTAATTAAGTGATTATCCAAAATTACTCCCTATTCGCTACCTACTGAACTGTATTTACATTTCGTCACTTCATTTCAATGTCTGTAATCTAAGTATAAATGTATGCCCGCTATAGTTCCCACAATATAACAGAAAATGTAGACACACAACAAGTACACTACCTTTTAGCTTAAAATCCCACAAAGCAATGTGTTTCATTTGCAAGATGTGCAAATTACGTGCGTTACGCGACAGTGAATCAGTCATGGTGCAAAATGATTGTCATTCCAAGTCCGAAATCTTGATTGGACAACTCACTAGAGAACTGTAGACTGCCATCATGTAGGGAATAGTGAACGAGTGAATGATGGGGTGATATAGGGACAGAGCCCTGGAGCTGTCAAGCAATGCTTACGCTCTGGTCAAAATGGTATTGATGCTGTTTTCATCATGTTTTTGCTTTTTAAAAAAATGAAATATTTACACGTCATATGGGCGCCCCGGTAGCTCACTTGGTAGAGCACGTACCATTAAGGCTGAGTCCTTACTGCAGCGGCCCGGGTTCGATTCCAACCCACTGCCGTCGTTCTCTCTCTCTCTCACTCTCTCTCTCTCTCACCTTTCCTGTCTGTCTATCTCTGCAGCTGTCACTATCAAATAAAGGCAAAGTCATATCCATTATAAGCCTTATTCAAGACATACATATTGACTTGTCATAACAGGAAATGGGGAACAAATAACATTAACAATAGAAAAGAAATCCAGAAATCCATCATAGTACTCTTCTGCATGATAATAAGGCTCTGGCACACCTAAAGGATATGTAGCCACTGTTAATGTCACGGTTACACCTGTGTTGTCTGCTGTAGAGAGGTCTACTACATGACTCATGCTACTGCTATGTAATTCTACACATTCTAGTCATTGTAGTGGCAGGAAAATATAGACTAGACTATTATTTATTGATCATGCACTTTGTGTTACAATCTGTAAAGACCTCATTTAGCACTGAAACGACAGACAAGCTGCTCTTCCTCTTTATTCCTCCTTTGGTTCATCACTTCCCACTACCTGTTCACCATAGTTTATGTCTAATCTCTACAAAATCAACAGGATTGTGAAGTACGTGATGAGGGACAAAAATTAAATCTGTATGTATGAAGTGGTCCTGTGTTTATGTATGTGGGAGATGGTGCATTATTGTGTTTGTGTATTAGTGTGTTTGTTAGGTGGACAGCATATCTGTTTGAAGTCCATTAAAAATGCATCGAGGAGGGTGACACTCAGCACTTCTCCATGATTGCACTGATTTCCTGAGCAGGCAGCTCAGACTAATATCTGATGGTATTAATGCTTGTTAAATATTCATGATGGCTATCACTTTACATACCCAAGGAGATGTTTAGATACACACTTACCAATGGAGACATTCAGGCATGCACACAAACATATGTAGCAATGGATCTTAAGGGAAATGTTGATGTTATGCTAGAAGCATAAAGGGAAATAACACAAGATATTTCACTAAAAAACCACAACTGTCAACCTCATGGTGGTGCTAGAGGAAAAGTCAGGGGATCACCAAAGGCAATATAATACTCTTCTGGACAGCATAAATGTCTTTATTAAATTTCATGGCAATCCAATAGGTTTTGAGATATTTCCGTCTGGACCACAGTGGTGGACCAACCAACCAACAGACCGACATCACTAGCCATAGAACAATGCTGCTAGCTGCTGGCTAAAATCAACCACTTTGGTCACTTAAATGCTGACAGAATGAACTACATCAGTCTGTGGTCTTAAACTCTTCTCATCAACTCTTTTAACTCAAAGAAGAAGTCAAATCCAACTCAGCTCTGGCCTCTGTCTCACTGGGAACCTTCAAGGAACAAGACGACACCAACCCAACTGCCGACAGGAGCTTCAAAGTGTCAGGTTTACATATTATAACGTAATACTTTACTGAATAAATTGCACTCTATTCTGCAGTGACTAAGACATTTGATAACAACTCCCGAGCGTCATTATGAAATCCGTTATTTACAGAGAAGAGATGTTCCCCCCAAAACTTTCTGTGAGATATTTGGTGCCATTTAGCAGGTTTTCACTGGATAGTTGTTTGTCCACTGACTGAGTTGCTCAAAACTCTGACTGAAAGATTATGAATTAAATCTAAACATTCATAGATGTAAAGTTGTATAAACCACAGACTGTTGATATAAAAAAATATGGATGTAGCATCTTTGATATCAATCAAATCTTCATTCTGAAGGGAGATTTTGAATCTCATGTACATGACAATCTTGGAGTTTGAATTTACTGCTTGGAAGTTACTGTTTGTATTTCAAGACACAAACTGCAGAACTTCAGTACACTCAGAGTTTATTAGTAAGCGCTGGTATAAACGCTGGCATATTGTTCAAGTTTGACGCATTTATGTTGCTGATGCCCTTTGCTCTACACATGAAATTAAACTTCTAACCATGGCGGTGTCGGTGCATTTTTGATCCAACTGTATTCTTGTGTCCCTGTAACCTTCAGCACACCTTGCTCCACCTTCCAATTTGTCGTCTGCGATGAAAAGCAGCCAGTGCAGGCGCAACTTCAAAAATGTGAAAGAAAAGTAATCATTAAAAAAATAATCAAATGTAAAAGGATGGATGGTCGTTAAAACAAATATTTGTTACTGATAGTTTTTGTCAGATCATTGGAGAGGGGAGAATTGTGCAAGGTTTTCTTTCGCTTGTGTTTCTCATGCTCATAGTATAGCAGAGATGACGTAGGTGATGGTTGTGGTCCATTTGGCGTTAATGCCAAACACAAAATGCCACTTGCTTGCGTGCGTGTGTGTGTGCGTGCGTGTAAAGTCAAATTTCACAGCACAGTAGTTTGCATGTGAATGCAAAGAGGGAACCCAAGAGATTGTGAGCATGTATTAATTTCACACTGTTTGCATACTGTATGTGTGTATGCGCTTGTGTGATGGTGTACTTGGATAAGTAGTGTACAGTAAATGCATTTCAGTGTGTGTGTGTGTGTGTGTGTGTGTGTGTGTGAGAGAATAAAAGGTATGACATTGAAGCAAACCAGCGTGGAGCTAAATAGATTACAGTTGCTGCCTTCATGTTAATATTCATACTGTGTGCGTGTGCATGTGTGTTTATTATGAGTGTTGTGAGTATGTGTATATTTGTTTTAGTGTCTTTTTGCATGTTTTCTGCATGTTTGTCTCTCTGCATGATCGGCTGTCTCAGAAGAGTGCACATTTTAAAATAAAATGACATGAAATGACAATAAAAGGAACATATTAAGGCCTTTTTGAGGGGTTACCGCTGACGTTGACGCTGAGTTGTTGATGATGATTAAGTTTTTCAACTCGCCACAACAGCTCGCCATGTGACCATGGCAACCACATAGAGGAAAACTATATTTGCTATATTATCTGTAATAATTTATTTTATTTGTAGGCAGCTTTTCCAGATAGTCAAACATTTTTTTACATGAAAAATTGTGACATATTGCTAACCATTTGCTCTGCTTTAAGCTACAACCCATTTAACCTTGCCCAGCCCTGCCTTCAGGCCTGATATAAACATTGTTTACTGACTTTGATCAGCTTAAGAAGATTCAGATTCAGATTTGTTCTGCCCAGTAGGGTTGAGTATCAAGAACCAGTTCTAAACTGGATCAAGTTCCAAATGTATAAAAGTCTAAAAGTCTAAAACACATTCTTTACAATTTTACTTCACTTTTCCTGAAAGTGAAGTTTGGACCTACAGAGCTTCCATCTATATCATTATGTATGCCGACACATATAATGCTTTACGATATAGTTAAAAAAAAAAAACGTAGTGTTGACTATTTCAACTTCCCTGCAACACAGTGTCACCATAAACTACAGCCTGAAAGTTTACCAAATACTATGAATCAACATGTCAGAGACATAGTTGCAAACACAAAAGGAGGGATATTATATTGCCTTTCATTATATGGGGCTTTGTTATTTCGCCCCCCCTCCATATGCTCATTGTATTCACTCTAAGTGTGTAGGTGGGACGTTTGCAGCCTGGTGGCAGGGCTTTGCAGGTCTCTTCTTACTGTTCTGCTCAGCCTCATCTCTTT
Organism: Siniperca chuatsi; assembly: GCF_020085105.1. Lineage (NCBI taxonomy): Eukaryota > Metazoa > Chordata > Actinopteri > Centrarchiformes > Sinipercidae > Siniperca > Siniperca chuatsi. The sequence continues at coordinate 29,871,037 of NC_058048.1, read as the reverse complement.
TTACTGACCACTTAATGCTGCAACAATCTGCCAACAGAAGTCACATTTCTGTAACCTCTCTGTTATCTGAGGAAGTCTGCTGCTCTAACCGCGAGGCATCTCTTTTCTGTCGTACCCGGGCAACCGAATGGATCCTTACAGTGTTATATATTCTCTGTGCCGGGCTGCTCCGAGTGCTCCTAGACATTTATCATCTCACTATCCTCACACAGCGATCTGGAGACACTTGTCACAGCTGGAAGCACACTTATTGTTCCTGCAGCAACTGTCGCTTGTACAACAACACAATGCCACGAGAACACAAATCATGTTGTCGTTCACCTGAACTTTTTTCAATATCCAAAACAACAAAATGGGAGCATCATTTCCCAACAGTCAGTTCAAATTAAAGGCCAAACTTGTCTCAGCTTGTGAACATGCTGGTGAGATATTACAATTTATATAAAACTTTTGAGCTTCAGAATATAGCACATCCAGTCAAATGTCTTACAGTGTTATCAACCAAGGAGTGAAATGTCAAATATATCCTTTATGAAAGTACATAATTTCATTCAATCATGTTCTCTGGGCTATTTGTGTAGAGTATTCAAATAGTGAATCTCTCATTTTAGAATCACAATCTTCATTGTAATCTGTGTTGAGAACAGACAGTATGCTTGATTGCTCTTTCTTCTAGAGGAATGTATTAAACAGAGGAAGTGATGCAGAACAAAAGGGCTGGATCATATTTCTCCAACATCAGCATCCAGCAGCAACGACTCTCCTGTTCGTGATGGGAAAGATGCCAGAGGCAAAAAAAAACAGTAAAGAGAAGAAGACTGAGGATGGACAAGGCATCTCAGTCAGATTTTACAGGAATTCAGTCGTTATTAGTATTAAAGTCAATTTAAACGATGACCAAAACTCCAAATATTCAAACAGCTAAATATGAGACAGCATTTTTAGCCACAAATGTTCCTGACAGGATACTTGCGACATTAATTTTGACCACCATTTTAACATGGTAGTATGCAAGACATTACAGGCTAAACACAAGCATTTTAACATGCTGCAACTGTATACCTATCTGAATAAGCTAACTGTGTATGCATGCAAATGAGTTCCCATTAGCATTCAGTTAGAGCACTGCAATAGAATAGCAATTGAATAGAATATTTTTTTCATCTATCACAAATGGAGTTTTCTGGTGTATAATGAGCATTTCAGCTTTACGAGGTTTCTTGAGTGGCTTTAGAGCCATTGACTAATTAAACAAAAAAATCTTACTAAAATAGGACTGCTGCTTTTCATAGTGCATGGTACATAAAGGAAACCGTTATGACCACTGATCAAAACATCAACTACTTTCGTCAACTACTGTTTCCAACGTCAGCAATGAACTGTCAAACTCTACACTGTCCAGCTGTTTGTCCCCATCTCTCCCTCTTCTCTCTTCCTGAGCTGTCTTTCAGTCCTGTGTAGACTAGTATCTGTGTTTACATTTCCATTATTCTTTTTGGTTTGCAGCACATCACACAAACAAACAAAAAATGCAGATTCTTTTCCTTTGGGAGTACGCAGTGTGACACACTCACAGCTTAATTAATCCCCTCTTTTGACACAGTGCATTTGGCTCACCCAATGGGCGACAAACACACACACACACACACAAAACAAAACACGCACAAAAACACACTCATGAACACGCACGTAGAACAGATGGTTACTCTCCTGGATACTTAGCATGCTATCGCTGCTTCTGTTTCAAAACACAGACATTAAACACGTTCAAGATAATAACTCAGCTACTGATGAGATGCCAGATCAGATTACACACACACACGGACATGAATGTGCACACACACACACACACACACACCATAAAACATTCCAGTTGTCCAGTTTTTCTCTAATTGGTGGTAAAGAGTGCTTGGTTAGCATCACAGGGACTGGGCACAGCTGCTGGCTTCAACATTATAGCCAGGTGTGTGTGTGTGTGTGTGTGTGTGTGCGTGTGTTTATCCAAAATTAACTTTTTGACATACCAGCCACATGAACCAGTGGATGAAAAAATAAATCTACCTGCCTTTCTTCTCTAAACAGCAAACATGGGGCTGAGGCAGCCGCCATATTGGACGACAACTGAACGAGAGTGAGAGAACGAGATACCAGTAAACACTGAATACTGACCACACACAGAATATTCACAGGCTTTCATTTCCAATGTTCCCTGCTTGATCATAGAAAAAAATCTTTTTTCATAAAGCTAAATGTTCAAAAGTTAAACCTTTTTTCACAGTCTGGAAAAGAGAATTAGTGACAAATTTCCATACTTAGCTACAAGTCAAGAAGGACCGTTCTGCTAGATAGCTAACTACACTACGTCATAAGATGGATACATGTGAACCATCCCTGGTTGCCATTTTAATTTGCTATTAATGCAAATTCAACACCTCCGCTCACTTCCTGAAACTGTTACACATTAAAAGCCTTCCAGCGGATCGGGGAGGAAGCCGTCTTCCCTGGAGGGATTTTCATTTTTGTGAAGTTAGTGGGTTAAATTAACAGCAGCTTAAAGGATTTCCACACCCACACAGGTGTTTTGAATTATTCTGGCTGATTAGATGTTTGCTCAGGTCGAAGTTTGGTGGAAACGTGCTAAGAAGTACATGAGGTCACCGAATTCAGCCTACCAATAAGAATGATAAAGGTCTAAGGTGCCCCCTCCATCCTCCTTTCCCTCCCTGTTTCGTTCTTATTAAATCCATACATAATTAATTAATTAACACATTTTAGCAAGCTGAATTCAGTCATCAAATCGCAGTACAAGTATGAAATGTGACACCAGAACAGGAAGGTCTATGGAGATCATCTTAGCCCTGAGATGCTTTTGGGAAACAAGATCTTGGGTCACAATACACATGACGTTGAAAAGTATCATTTAAAGATCATATCTAATGTCATTATCATCATCCACAGATTGTGTTCTGCCATGAGGAATTCATTCTGTGACTAATTTAGGGTCCCACAAACTAGATTATGAAACACATGCTCGGCAGCCATTTTACATATTATTCTGCCTTTAGTTTCTTTTCCCTTTGCTTACAGACATCATTACACAAGCCAATTAACTAACACTTGACCAAACATGTACAACTTAACTTCCCCAATCTGATTAACTTTACATGAGAATCTTTGCAGACTGAACATCTGCTGTTTGGGGGATAAAATGCAGCATTTTTCCGCTTCGTTGGAGTAAAACATCCGCCCAGAAACAACACAGGCCAAGCTGAGGGTGAATCAGTGCCTTACAGGAAGTTCAACATCCAAAATAAAGTATCCAACAAAAAAAGTGACACCTGCACCTTCAAGATGATTGATAGAAAAAAATGAAAACTTCCATCCCTGCCACACGCATCTGTGACCACTTCACAGAGTGGACTCGATGTTAGCGATGCTCCGCAGTTAATGATTTTTCAGGTAATGAGATTTTCTTTTTTCACCAAAGTCAATATACATTACAACACTTTGGAAATAAACTTTTCATTTGTCGTTTTGCGGCGTTCATTTCCAGAGCCATTTAGGTCTGTTGCTTTTAATTGATCATTCTGCAGCCAATTTGGGGCTGCTGACTTTGGTAGTTAATTTTAAAAGTAATTTCAAAGTGTTGCTTTTAGCTGTTCATCTTGGAAGCAATTTTGGGCCACTGATGGTAGAGAGTCTATTTAGTGACGCTGCTGATTAATTGAGCAGAACAGAGAAGGCAGGAGTGAGACTATCTGAGCGACTTTGCTGGGACTAAAACAAAACCAGAACGTTGCCAAGAAAGGTGAACATGTTCCTTTAGACACACATATACACAAAAATCACACACATCACACACAGTATGTGGGCGGTAACATCATATGTGTAGCAGTATGTACTGTGAAACATGTCAAATGTATTTGTATAACCTTTAATCACAGTTACAGTGTCAAAAGGACTTCAAACGCCCACACTTTAGCAGAGACAAAGTATGTTCAGTTTGTTTCTGCATCAAGACAAATGCCCACACATGTATTTGTACTCGGTGGTTAAAATAAGTTTGATGACAAAATATGAAATTAAATCACTTTCCCGGCCTCAAAGGCTAAAGGTTTAGTATTAGTATGCAGTTTGGAAGCCAATCATAGTCCAATATGTAACACGAGGGTGTATGGAAACCTGACGGTGCACATACTATACTCTGAGAGGACTTTACAGTGAAGGAGGAGACATCTGGTGTCCAGAAATTAAACTTTTGAAATGAACAATATTTACATATTCATAGATTCTGGATTTTTCAATGACGGCGACGTGGATGCAAGTTTAAGAATTTTTAACAAAGTAATTTAACTTTTTGTGGAAAAAAAAAAAAACAGACAAAAAGTTTTCTTTCAAAGCAGAATATTTTTAGATGTCTCAAAATTTGCCTGGAGATCATTAAATAAAACAGTCAATGGCAAGCTGTGTTGTTATAAAAAACATACAGTGAAGTGGAGATGAATTTGCTATTTTTTGTAACCATAGAGGGTTATCTCTATAACACATGCCCACTTGCCAACAATCAAAGTATTGTTATTCATATTTTAGGGCACCATACTTTTGAAACTGAAATTGTCAACATTGGAATAAACATTACTCAGCTGCACCAACGTAGTGTACAGGAGAAGCCGTGGCCAAAAACAGCTAAACAGCTTTTCAGCTGAGTATTAATGATGATTACAACACTGCATCATAGCTGTGGAGTTATTTAATTATGTTATATATTTAGTAATGCACTTCCTCATCTTATTATATTAAATAAATAGGATCTAATGCAGATATAATTCCAAAATTACTTGTAATCTCTAATCAAATGTAGTTACATTATCAAAAATGAAAGAAAATGTTTTTTTAGAAAATGTTAAATCCGGCTGTAAATGTTGCTTAAGCAGAAATGTTATTTATGGATTGTGTTTACCGTCTTTGTGCCAGCAGCTCGGAGAGCTGTGGTTGTGTACAGGACATTGTGCTCTTATCACACTGCATCCACAGGAAACAGATTTTGTTTTCCCTCCCACCCACAGTCTCTGGTTCATCCCAAACTCTGGTCAATTATTCTACCAGCCAAACTGTAGCGTTGGAAAATAGCGCTGGACCTCCGATCACACAATTCAACACACACATCAATGCTGTTACATCCTACGAACAAGGACATACAGTATAACGTGTTTGGTAGCATTTGTAGCATTAACTGCTGTTTCTCTGGCTCTTTATTTCTTTATGTATCTGCTTTAGTAGAGAATATGTCAGCCTTTGTTCACACATTCTAGGCTTACAGCTGTTAAGTTCACATGAATCTGAGAAAGGCATTTTTGCATTTTATCTTCGCAAGCAGTGAATTGTGGCAGTCTATTGTAAACCAAATTCTTGCTCAAATATATCAAATATAATAAGAATTTTCTAAATGGAGCTAAATACCTAAAGCAAGCAAAAACCAACCAAAGTGTCAGAAACAGATCAGATTTTATATAGAACGAATTATTAATGTTTTTTTAATAATAAACAAAAAACAAACAAAACAAAATCACAGGGATAGGGCCTAATCCTGATCCTGTGAATCATCTCTGATTGTATCAGGCTTCTGTTCTCCTGCAACGCTGTCTTCCAAAGATTAGATTTATTCATAAGTATTTTGAGACAGCAAATATGATAGAGAGAAACACAATAATTTTGTTTTGTATCAACATAATTAAGAAAAATAAATGAACATATCTGACACTGAATGTATCTGCAAAACCGTCACTGACAACGTATTTCATTTGTTTTCCTACAATATCCGTTCATAGAAACTATGGTTATGTTTAGACTCTCATAGGACTTGCTTATATTTGGGGAAAGATCATGGTTTTGGTTAAATGTTAACAGTATAAACAAGTCCTGTCTACTGTTTCAAGTCACTTTTGACTTTTTCAACATTTTTGCCTTTTTTTTTTTGCCTTTTGTTGCCTGAACCAAACAAAGTCCTGCGCTGCCTGCGTATTACTTATAGAACGTAGCAAATCCTTCTTTGGGGGGAAAAAAAAAATGTCTGCCATTATCCAGGCAGCAATTACATTTCCCTTAAAAATGTGTTTGGTCAAATAAATTTGTAGTTAATAAACATTTCTAGGAGACTGTATTGTCAGTGTTGCTGTGACCCAATTTGGGGTCCTGAGCCCACTGTTGAGAATCTTTGGAATGTGTCCTCTCCACCCTGGTTGGGTGTCAGCCAAGAGTCCTGGGTAGCACGGATACATTTACTCAAGCCAGAGTTGAGCATGATTCGACTGCCAGACAGTGCTGAATTTCATTCTTTAACTGCGTCAAAGTTTCATTAACACTTTCAGGCTTATGGCTCCTGTTACTGATGCACAGCCGATATAGAGTTCCATATACACACAGTCTACTTCAAGGTTGTGAATAATTAAATAACATACAGTATGTTTGACAGCTTCATTAAAAGCCGTTTGGTGGGTTAGATTATATCAGGGTGGCTGGAGGCAACACAGGCACAAACCTCGTCTCTTAGCCATCACTGAACTTCCTCAGCACACTGCCGAACGGAGATATGTGAAGAAAAAGAAAGGAAAGAAGGGTGCAAAGACGGAAAGATACAGATTCTATACTGTCCCATGATGCACTTGTAGTGGTGACTTAAAGACCTAATTTTACAGTATCAGATAATAGCTTTATTTATCATCATTATCATCACTGCGTTGCAGTCATCCATGCGATCCCAGAGGTATGAGCTCCTGTTGTGTGTTAATTTCATTAGCATGAGGAGGATTGTGGGAGTCTTGTGAAAAATCACAGCTAGCTGGTGACAATTTCTACTTAAAAAAATATAGTTTCATAATCACAACTCTTACAAGCTTTTATCAAGTGGATATTGCTCAATTAGAAAAAAATAACAAGATGATTCATAGAAAGCCAAGTGCTGCACACTGTTATTAAGTTTAATTGCATACAAGTATTGTAGAATAAAGTGTTTCGCCCTGACTCAAGTGAATTTGTCTCTGTGAGGGCAAACACAGAGGCTACATTTACCAACTCTGGTGTCAATTTAAACTTTTGACCTTTAATTGTTGTTGCTCATTCCGACCAAATAATGTCATTAATCTAATGTTAAAGATGCATTTTTCCTCCAGGTTTGGAAAAAACAGCAATGTCTAGAAAAACAGATCTACAGTCAGAGACAGTTCAAACTGTATTTAAAAAAAGCAGGACAGCAGTAATGAAGTACAGACATAAACACTCCCTCAGGGTCAGAGGCCAAGACTCAGACAGTGCTTCAGAAAGAAATCTCAGTCCTTTCACATCTCCCTCCAGTGAGGAGAAGAAATGTGTCCTTGTCTTTCTTTGTGTTTAATATGTACAAGTCTTCTGCATATAACTCATCCAGACAGATTTATGAGTTTCAGTAAGCCCCAGGCCGCTCAGCACAGAAGGCTGATGTGCTCACCAAGAAAACCAAACGTAAAAAATTTAGTTGAGACATAAATTACGAATATATTAACCCAATGGCACACATACAAAGACAAAAAGATAGAAAGGGAGAAAGATAATGCAAAGTAAATGACTAAAACACATGTCAGTCCTACTTTTGGTGAAACGGTTGAATAATTTTTTAGTCAGTCAACATAAAATGAATTAGCAGCAATTTTGGCAACACAGTATTAAGTCATTTATTAAGCTAACAAGTTAAAAATTCTCTAGGTCCAGTTCCTCAAACTTTATATCACTGCACGCTGAATATCTTTGGGATTTGGCGTCTTGGTCAGATGAAAGAAGACATTTGAATACGTCACCTTTGACTCCGGGAACTCGTGATGATCACTTTTCACTATTTTTTGACACAGATTAAACTAACAATTAATAGATTAATTACTTGACTTAACTGACCTTTCTGAGTATTATTGAAACAGTTCACATGGAGTAACTGCCGTTTTTTTTCACCTGCTCCTTATTGTTTAAAGAACCAATTAAATACACTAAAAAGGTCTGTGCAGATATCGTATGCAAAGTCACACTAGGTCAAAGTTGTCTGTTTATTTGTGGAAATACCACGCAGGTGCCTGATGCTGAAGCAAACACATTCTTGCAGAGTATCGTTGTTGCTCTTTTGATTTCAGAATGGATGGACTGAGCAGAAGGTACCAGGCCTGTTTAAAGGGGCTTTGTTGGTGTTTACCTGCTTTGATCATGTGAGTGGACATTTTACCATGTCAATAAACTGAAGTGAAAGACAGGAGGAGGAGGTAATGACGGGAGGATAGAAAGATACTCCGGTGACAGAGAGAGAGAGAAGAAGACGAGAGCAAGATGTGAAGAGATGGAGAGATGGGGGGATGCAGATAGCTTGCACAGATTGTTCTTCCAGCAGAGCTGCTATCGATTGTTCTTCCTGGCAGAGACGTCCACATTAGCAGAGAGAACACTACACAGTGTGACCTATTTACATCTGCTATAATTATACACACAGACATCACACACAATCACACATGCAAACACACAGCAGGAGGGGGAAATCACATGCATACAGGGTCGGTATGTGATCAAACACACATACAGAGGAAGTACAAACAAACGGCTAATTAACAGCTGATGAGATTAAATCACACACACACACACACACACTCCTAAATTATACACTAATCTATGCTGTCTGCACCACTCTATAATACACACTATACAATACTATACTACTATACTGAACCATGGTTATGCAGAACACTTGATTCTGATTGGCCCTGGCTGGTTGGAGTTGTTGCTGGGCAAATGCCAATGTTCACTGTTAAAGTACGGTAACGTTTATTCCAAGGTGGGTTAACAATAGATGAAATGTGGTGCAGCACACGAACCCTAGTGTCTGCTGTCTATGCCCCGTGCATTGTGCGCCCACCATTCACAAGTGTGTGTTTTGTTTTACTGAAGCCTTATCAAGCTATTTCTGTTTGATGTTGAATTTCACTATGCGTGTTGTACTGTGTCTGATTGTGTATGTGACAGGTAAACTTGATCGGATACAGAAACCTGTTCTCTCCTGGGCTCTCCTCTTTACATCTTACAGAAACGCATCCAAGCATCCATCTGATGGAATAAAACAATGCAACAGCAAACAGACAGTAATTGTTTCGCATTTTCTACATCTGACTTAAAGTAGTGTGTGCCCCGTTTATGCTTCCTTTCTAAGTGCCGATAAAAGTTTGACGTGGTCCCAGTCTCAATAAGCATTGCATTGCAGAATTGACATACTGCTGTGTGTTTTCTTTTAGATGCTGTTTTGCAGATGAACTCTTCGTGGTTTAGTTAGCCAGTTTAGCCACAGCTTCTTCTCCTGTCTCCCACATTCACTTTCTTGGATAGCGTGTGAAGAGGTGCAGGGAGGTGTTAACAAACAGTAAGAAATATTCCAAATTAGAAATGAGTCAAGTTATTGGCTGCATTTGAAGCAGACCGGTCTTCAAATAAAATCCTGAGTCCTCTTTGTCTGAGACAGAGACAAGACCTGTCTATTCCGAGACGAGACCGAGACCACGATCTCAAGTACTACAACACTGGTGTGTACGTGTGTTAGAGTCACAGAAAGTGCAAAACCTGCTCGAGGGAGCATCAAACAACTGTCACCTCAGATTATATCTCTGTAAAAAATCATTTATTACTCCACCATACGTGGCATCTCTCTGTTCTTTGTCTTTGTGCGTCTCTTCTTTCCCTCTGAGCTCCCTGTGTCTCTCTCCACCTCAATCTCTCGCTCCTGCTTCCTTCAGGATTGAGTAAATCCACTTATAAACATAACGAGCAAGTAAGTGATCTAAGCAGGAAACTGCACAGTGGTGTGATGATTTCTGAATCGAAACAGGACCACTTGGTTCTACAATGGGATGAGAAAAAGAGGAAAGAGTGGATGTATGCAGGAAAAGGGAAGAGATAAAAGAACAAGAGGGAGAAGATGAAAGGAAGACTGAAGAGATAAAAGATACTGTAAACTATATCAGACAGAGATCAACAACTGGAGTCATTTGTATTTTCTGTCCGTCTTCAGGGAGACAGAAGTGACAAAAGCAACAGAGATTAAATCTGAGCTTTTGTGGTTTAAGTGGTGACTCATTTGCATGGCAGAAAGAGCAGCATGAATCATCTGCAGGAGCCACGACTCTGACCTCTGCACTTTACACTGTTGACTCACATACACGGTTTTACTGGGTTTTATTTTAACATCTGAGAGGAAGGCTCTGAAGGTAAACAGCCTCTGTTTAACAACATCCTGCTTCATATTCATACAGTTCCAAATATTCACCAGTAGGAGCTACCAGTACTATAGTCACTGCATCACCTCCTCCTTCAGTTGATTATATCTTCTCAGCTAAGGCAGAGAACCCATTTACACCTAGTATTAAAATGCAATATAGATATATAGCTGATCTGGATCAGGAAAAGCAGAAATAATCCTGCTATCTCAAGCTGCCTGCCAAAGAATACACATGATCCCTTCCTCTGCAAAGGAAAAACAAGTAGAGCCCATACAGCAGCAGCATCACTTCGGGACCCTCTCAGGGACCACTGCGACATGCAAGACCAGGGTCATGTGACTGATGGGGGTTGCCGAGCTAGCACCAGTGGTGTCCAGCCGTCCCTCAAGAGTATCCACACCTGAGACACACCGTGTTTGTCATCAAGTCTGTCAGCTCCACCTACCTCATTGCATACTGATATACAGTTTGGGCAGAAGATAGAGATAATGAGAATATTTATTAATAGATTAATAAAATAAAAGTAAATGCAAAGCCCCGTGATCAGATGTCATTATCCAGATAATGTACCCAGACACAGGGGGAAACGGGATCCGAATGCCATTTAGTGCGCAACACATACTTGAAAAAAAAGTAGATAATCAATGACACTTGAGTACTTTGACTTGAGACCTGCTCTTCGTTTGATCTGCAGATGTGTGCGTGTATGGTCAGAAGGATGTAATGTGTACAGCCAAAGCTGCACAATCCTCTACGCTTTCTATTTCAATAATAGAGACGGTTTAGAAAGTTCTGAAAGATCTGCATAAAAAATACAATGTCAAACAATCATAGGATACATGCGGCAGATTATTTTCTTAAAACCAAACCAAAAAAATGAAAATGCTCAAAATCTCGCAATGCCAAGAAATCTTTAAATTAATTCCCAGATTCCTCACACAAACGGGACCAAAAGTCTAACTTATATAAAATCACCAAATGAATAAGAAATATAAAGACTCACAACTGAGGATGGTTGTAGGTTAATATAATTTAGTAAAAAAAACAAAACAAAACCATAACTCTTGGCTGATGCATATTCAGCTGTTTCTTCGTGACAAGCCCATCAAGTTCAGCCGACAGGGAGTCAGCTTCGTTTTCTAGCCATGAATTTGCGCCGTGATTCATTGTGTCTGAGTGAAGAGTTGGAGGGTCTGCGATCACTGATGAGAGAAACATCGTCGTCAGACCTGTGTATGTGTTTATACCTACTGTAGCTGATCTTTGAGCAAGGAGAACACACCGACACACACATACGTTTGTTTCAGTATCCCTGTGGGGGACAGTCAGTGACATAATGCTTTCCATAGCCCTTTACCCTAACCCTAACCATCACAAGCAATTGCCTAACCTTAACCTTGGACTCAAATCAGTAAATCTGATGACTTCAGACTTGACTTGACACTGGAACAATTGACATAGCAGTGACTAATGGCTTCGATTTGACTTTAGCCTTTTGACTAGCCCCGAGTTATACATGGGTGTGCGGTGAATGATCTCCGACAGCGGATGTACTTCGAGTCATAGCAACAGCAGCCGACTGCATTGCGCGACCAGACGGGAAAGGTGTGTTTGTCAGTGCAGACCAGCAGAAACACTTCAGATTACTACATTCAGATGTAAAGACTCTGCTGTCGTCGACAAAAATGGACAAAATTCAGCATTCAGCTCAGAAAAGACAAAGACTGTCACAGAAACAACATTCCAGGCACACCTGATCATTCTGCTTTGAAATGATCTTAAGTTCCAAAGTAATATATACGTTTAAAAAATATTAATACATTTCAAATACCATTTAAATTTGGTGAATGGCGCGTAATGATTTGTTAAGGACTTGTACAACAGTGTAGTACAAGAAACAGCTAAGCTAAATCTAAACAACACTGAAAAGCATGGGAAGCTGGCTGTGTGTGTGTTTCGTGTATTTGTGGTGTGTGTGGTGTACAGCTCTCCTATCTCTCCAAGCAGTAATTGTCTCATAATTATTATTCATCATAGACTCTTTGATCGTGGAACTCTCTACTGATATTAATATTATCATCTACTGGAGAGAGAGAGTGAGAAAGAAAGAGAGAGAGATGGGAAATAGACAAAGAAAGAGGGAAGCTTAACTTGAAAGACAGAAGCCCACAGAAAGTAAAAAAAGGAGCTATTTAGAAAGTGAAGAGAGAAAGTGAGCGAGGATGAAAGAGAGAAAGAGAAGCGAGATAAAGTAAAGAAAGTGTGATAGAGAGAGAGTAGGGATGGGGAAGTGGGAAAGAAGACAGACAGCCACCACACCACTCGATGATTGCATATGTATAACTGGAAAGTTAGTTAAAAGCAATAAAAACAGACATGAACAGGTAAATGTGAGCTGTATGTTAAGTTAAGAGCAGACAAAAAGCAAGAACTAAATATAGCAGACATTTGGCATTTAAATGTTATCGTTTCACAAAGCTCCCAGCACGAGTGGAGGGTGGCTCACTATTGATTTTTCCAAAGACAAAGTGTACTGGCATTTGGTAAGTGTTAATTTTGAACCTTGTGCGCATATATTCATTCAATCCACTAAAGTCTCCCGGAGAGGAGCAAAAAGCAGAAGAATTGGATGTAAAGCCTGAAGAGTTTAAGGTCAGAGAGAGAGAAATAAAGCCAGAGAGTCAGATATGGAGAGGAAGTCAAAGGTCGCCCATTTCATGTTCTATTCGAATACATAGGTACTGCATGTAAAGAGAGAGTTCCACCATCCACATGATAAGTGACTGACAAACACTGATGCAGAGATCTGAATCACAGTAAAGAGACAGTTTTAGAGTTTTGTGGACAGTGATTTGCTCCTCGGAGAGTGAGTGCAGCCCGGAGGAATATCACCACGTCTCCTGGTGCAGGAACAATATATCAGCTGTGTGATCGGATTTCCAGCTCGCCATAGAGGCCTGTATGTCAAGAGCTCTCTGCTGAAATTTTCAATTTAGATGTTAAATCTGAGGAAGAGGACAGTGTTGGACCGCAGTGTGTTCCCCAGAGACAGAGGATAGGAGCCTGGAGAACACTGTCAAACCACTATTACTATTTTGTCGTTTATGCTGGGGTCTGTAATTTCTCACCCTGTTTTGAATCAGAAGCAGTTTTGAACTTAGAGTGTAGCAGGCTCTCCTGGGATGGAGCTGCCAGCACAAATGAAAACTATTTCTGTATGTGCTCTAAAAATTCAAGGTTCAGCCAAGAGTTCTTCAGTCATCTACAGGGAATCTGTGAGAAAGTTAAAGTTTCTCACAAGGACAACACATAACTAAAGGCTTTAGTGGCATTGGGTTTATAGAAACATTGTTGGGCTCCCCAAAGGCTGGCGTTAAATGTACAACGTATTCATGAAACCTGGTTTCATGAAATTACATTTTATTAGATTTGCCATTAACTGAGACTGCATGCAGCTTAGCTGTATTCACTGAACCTGTGTAACTATGATTTCAGTTTCAGTTCATACCTAAAAGCACTATGTGTAGAATTAAAATGTTTGCCTGCCTCAGTATCACTAACCCGTGCTGAAATCCACAGAGACTCTAACGCTTATTCATTTTCAAGACTGTTTGATTGTTTCTGCAAACAAAAACTTGAGTATAAAAGCCATGAGTCTAAGTAGAAGGTCACACACAGTAATAATATGGTCGACTGAGCATAAACAACAATAGACAGGAAACAACTTGAACTTGAGCTTTCTTTGGGACAATACCCACTATTGATATCATTATAATGGAAATGCTCCTAACACTTTTCCAACTTTCCAAGTAGTCCGCATCATGTTTGCTCAAAGACTGAGTAGTTTTCTGCTCCACTGCTGCGGTTTCTCCAGGGAAGAAGGGGGCGATGAGGACACAACTCTCACATCTAGAACCTCTGTGCAAAGGTAGTAACATGAGTTAGGGAGAGGAGAAATAAAACAAAAGACCAGAAACAGGAAATGTCTGAGAGAGAAACAAGGTGCTTGAACACATTCCTCCATTTAAAATTAAAAAAAGAACATACACCTCAACTTGACGGAGTAGCACCTTGGAAAGCTTAATATATAAAAGATATGGTATAAAAGCAATAAAATGTAAGTGAAAATAAAACATAGAAGCATGCGAACAACTGTGTGTCACTGAATCATCAGCGGTTATCAGAACACCACTTTAAGCTTCATATAGAAAGAGAACACAACAGTTTTAACGGATTTTGATCATTTATTAATACTACAAATTAAATTTACTCCTGTAAAAGTAAAAGCCCTGCATTCAAAACGTTTGTATATATAGTAAGTATATAAGTATGCCAGAAATAAAATGCACTTAAAGTACCAAACATTAAAGTTTTTATTATGCAGAATGGCTCCTTTCAGTGTTGTATTACTGTGTACTAAATCATCATAGTATTTGCAAAGCATTAGCATGTAAGGTGCATTAGGAAGGAGGTGATGCTAATTCTAACTGTTTAACTTCATATACTGTTGGGTAGTTTAAACAACGGATCGTAGTTATTAGATGATTTAGTGTAGCTGGCAGAATGCCGCGGCGTAGAAAGTACATGAAGTCTGCAATGAAGTGAAGTAGGAGTATAAAGTTACATACTCAGGTAAAGTACCTCAAAGTGAATTGTTTTGTCTTTATTGTTGGGTTGTTGTCCTTGCTATACTTTTTCCACCTTGGCCCCAGCGAGGAGTGACATTTTGTTCAGCTGACTGAATCACAATAAACATGCAGTTGAACTTAAACTTGCACTGCAGCACAATAACGGTACTCATCAATGCTCCAGCACTTCTGGTTACCTGCCAAAATGGTCGTTAGATGATCCGATACATGCCACTCTCAGATTTGTTCAGCTGTAGTATTAATATCGAGTGGTGTTTAGTGTGTAACATCAGCAGAGGTTCACTTCCACTGAAAATGTATGTGCACTGGCTGCTGTGGATAAATGGATGTACCAAATGATGTAGAAAACTCAAAAGGATCTGGAATCTCCAATGACTGATTCTCTGAAAGGACGCTATTGCCTTTCTTCACACACACTCACACAGAGACTGGCTGAGAGCGGGCCCCTTCCCCTTCATCTTCCCTGTTCTGCACTAATCAGATGGAGATTGCAGAGAAGGAACCAACACATACACACAGTTAACCAGCTCCCTGCGGCTGCTGCACCCACCCTGGCTTATTCTCAGAAGCTATTGCACGATATCCAGGGCTAGTGTGTGAGACTGGGTGTTTGTGTGCGTCTGCACGTTTCTATGTCTGTACCTGTGTTTGCACAAGATAGAGAGGCTTAAATAAAGACAGAGAGAGAGAGAGACAGACAGAGCGAGAGAGAGAGACAGAGACAGAGAGAGAGAGAGAGAGATACAGACAGACACAGACAGACAGACACAGACAGGCAGACAGGCAGACAGGCAGACAGGCAGACAGGCAGACAGGCAGACAGACAGAGAGGTGAGCAGAGATATTTGTGGAGTCAAGTCAGTTTTATTTATATAGCCCATTATCACAAATTTGGCTCAGGGGGCTTTACACTCTGTACAGCATACATACAACGCCCTCTGTCCTTAGACCCTGGATTTGGATGAGGAAAAACTCCCCAAAAAACAAACCCTTTAAAACGGGGATAAAACCTCAGGCAGAGCAACAGACGAGGGATCCCTCTCCCAGGACGGACAGACATGCAATAGATGCTGTGTGTACAGAACAGACCAAAATAAAAAGGAGGGGAGGAGAGGCTCTACCATCATCCTGATGTGTAATCATGATCATCTGGAGCGTTCTCCTCTCTGTTCCTGCATGAACACATGGTGAAGCTGGAGGAGCAGTGGCCCGGTGGGACAGACAGAAGACACTGAGGGATGAGAGTCAAGAGTATCACTCCCTGTGGGATCAGTTAGTCACTGTGCATTATGGAAAGAGCTCTCCAGCCATGTAGTATCACACTTTCATAAAGTTGGAAGATGCCAGAGACGGATTTTTAGACCTTCATATGGCTCCAAAAACTATGGACCCTCCACCTCCCATAATAGTGTCTTTCATTAGACCCTCTCTGCCTGATAAGGGCCCATTTATTTTTGATCTCCACGTCCCCAGTTTGTAATGCAGGCTTTCTGTTAGAAATGTGGAGTCACTGTGACATCACCAGTGTAACGTCTGACAGCTCCACCAAAGCCACAGAGGACATACAGCTGTTTTCATCAGCTGATTGGTACTAGGCATGACTAGTAACTGTTTTTATTAATATTACCATGTTTTGTATGTTGTTTTTACTATCTATATATCTATATATCAGCAGTATTTATTGTGACTCTTCCTGCTTTATGTTGTTGTAGATGTGTTTCTTACTGGTTCCTTTAACTAAATGTTCTTTTATTTTTTGAGTAGGTTTCTTTTATCTGTGCTAAACCGTGTTGTAAAAGTTGTTTTGTGGACCAAATGTGTTGGGTCTGTAAATAATATTATAAAGAGTAAAGTCTAGACCTGCTCTGTAGCAAAAGTGCAATGAGATCTCTTCTGCGCTATGTAAATAAAATTAATTGAAATGTCTTTTTTTCGTTGCAGCAGTTGCTCTTGCACCACAGGTGATCTTAACAACGCTGACAAAGTTCTGTCATCCTGAAAAAAGGCTCACTCATATTGTTTATTGAATTCCTAGATTTCAACTCGACATATAAGTTTATAACCACTTGTTTTGTAAGATTGGTCTGATTCTTGGAAGCCTTCTAGATTTCTTTGAATAGATGTTAGGTATATTAATGTGACAGTCTTGTAAAAAAATGAATTGAATAGACCAGTAACCTTGAAACAATAATCTAATGCACATGATGTTTGACAGAATTATTTGTCTTGGATAAGAAAAAATAAAATGCCGTCCGTGTTCTGTCAGCGTTCTCTCTCGCTGCTGATTTTACCACCTGAGCCACTTTGTGAGCCAGAAATGTTGTAGTTTTTCACACTAAATCTCTTTCAGCTCTTATTTAATTTCATCTCTTTTTATGGACGCAGGAATATTTATTCCATCTTTTGTCCGTGCACTGCAGCTCTGACCCTTGCAATCCTCTTATAGCTCTTCTTCTAGGACACTTGTAATGTGGGTGATGCAGGGATTGCGGCTTATTGCAGTTTATACTGTTGCAGCCATTGTGAATCACTCTGGATAAGTTAGCTAAACTACTTAACTGTAAGGCATTACCACAAAATTCATTTTGTAAAATGGCTGCATAGAGTTTTGGAATAACTTGTCTTTGGTGACATAAGACAAGAAGGAGAGTAGAAGGATCAAGTTCAGGTTTCATTTCGACTTGATGCCAGAATGAAACAAGTGGATTTATCAAATAACAATTTCAAAATAGGACGTACAACTGGAAACAAACTGCACGGATCGTCTTCATCTGTGATGTCACATAACATGTTTTAGGATTTTACAAAAACACACGATGTGACATGTTGCAAGAGCAGCACTTTTATACACAGTATGTTTGTGAAATTGTACAAGCTCTGTCTACTCATGTGACAGTGTTGAGTTCAGTGGATTCATGTTTGCTACAACACACACACACACACACAGACACACACACACAGACACACACACACACAGCAGGAATAAAGCACAGTACATGAGTCAGCACAAGGTCTGTCCTGTGCTTTACATCTATTCAGCAAAACACACACACACGCACTATTACTGTCTGTGTGTGTCTACGTTGGCTTGCTTAAAAGAAACCTCAAAGTGTGCGGACTCACACCGACACACACCACAAACATCCACAAAGTAACATGCACACACATAGAAATAGACAGGAAAAGGGGGTTCTCATGGCTGAACTAGACAGCACACACAGTGTGTGAAAGGTCAGGATAGTGTGTGTCTGTTAAATGCAAGGAATTATCAGTTCATCTCACCAAATTATGCTGGATCACCAGGGCAGACCAGTGGATAAATTCCTTCCCAACCCCCGCTGTAACCAGTATTACAGTATCTCCTTGAGCGTGGGTCTTAAAACGTCAAGTGCACTGTGAGAAATGATCAGTGGTAACATCTAGCTGTAACAGATAGGTGGCTAGACTGTGGACTGACCCCAGTTCAGTTCAAGGCATGAAGGACTGCTAGATATCAGAAGACAACATGTCTTCACCATAAACTGTAGTTTACATCTCAAATCTCAAGCGCGCCCTGACAGGTGTTTGTAGTTCATGCCCTAACGTCTGAGAAGAAGTTCATTTTTCACAAGTTCCTGCTTTAGTTTGATATGTGAGAGCTGTGTTATCGAGGCTGGCACAGCTCTCCCAAAGGAAGGAGGAAGGAGTTTTAATTGTGTGTGCAAAATACATTTTGTCATGAATTTGTTGTCGTCTTCTCAGACGTTGGGGCACGTACAGACTATACTTGATTGGCATTTACATTACAGCAAATTTGGAAAACACTTTGTTTCCTGCTCTGCTGGTCACCATTTGTAATTATTCCACACACAATCGAATCACTTAGAGCATTAGGGCATTAAAAATTCCATTATAGACGACCTACCTGAGTTTCTTGGGGAAGAAGGGAGTCCTCAGTTAGTCCTTTTATGGTGAATTCAAATTCCAGTCACATCACTGGCCTCAGGGTTACAACATGATGACAAGCTAACAAGGGCACCATCATACCTGCAGAAAAGCAGAGAAGGGGGGGGGACAAGGAAGGAGTGCAGGGATTGAAAGGAGAAATAAAGAAATGTCCACATGTTGCATCAATGATTCATTAGTATTCCTAGAGCTTCTTTCCTTCTGTCGTCTGTCCCTCCTGTCGCCCCCCCCCAAATCTCTCCCTCTTTGTCTATGAGTGTTTAAGAGCTGAAATGATTATTCGATTGATCTATTCATCAAATCAACAGAAAATGTATTGGCATTTTTATAAGGCAATAGTCGGACAAAAGATCTGCACACTACTGATAGATCCCAGGAAATTTGATTTAACAGAGCAACATTTCGATCAGTTGGTTTTTTGATCCAGCACCTGTAAAAGATTTTTTGGAAGTGTGTACCCTACGATCTGTCTGTCAAACATTTGTCAATCAATTAATTGTTTAGGTCAGTTTTCAAGGAAAAAAGGGCAAACGTGTCCCAGTTCCAGCTCTGAGGATTGGCTGAAGATCTTTGGGTTTTGGACTGTTGGTCAGATAAAACAAGACATGTTAATACATCCCCTTGGGATTTAGGAAATTGTGATGGGCATGTTATGGACCAGGCGATTTATCAGAAGAAAGAAACAGCAGATTAAACAATATTAAAAATAGGATATAATAGTGTGTCTTATTTCTGTGGAAATTTCAAGATATCATCTGCAGCTACAGAGGAGTTTAAGTGCAGAAACAGTTTCGGTGTTCTAAAAATTAAAAGGCGGAGTGAAATGGCAGTTAGATCATCTTGTCCTCTAAACTGAGTTGGATTATATGTTCAGGATGGATTTTATCAAACTATTGGATTTGATTTGAATGCTTGAAAGTGGACATGGTAGAAGCATGGAGTCCCTGGGGAATCATGGAGCTAAATACAACCGTCTATTCAGTGGTCGTGGACACTTTGCTTTCACCAACACTACCATCACCTTGTTGGTTCAGGAGGTGGAGGAAAAGAGTGACATTAATTGATTCCAGCCACTTAGACCACAACCATGTGCTGCAGGAAATGGAACGTTTTTGCCAACTGACATCCAAACAACTAACCTGCTAGCTTCTACAACCCCTGAGCTAACAAGGTCAAGTGCAATTTATTTAGTTTTGTATGATGTGAGAGGTTAACTCGTCACCAAAATTCATATTTAATTGGATAAATTAACACGCATAGCAGTCACTACGGTGGACAGCTATTCAAATACAGTTTTCTTGTATATGCATTTTTTGATAGTATAGTTGCATCAGCCACCACAGTGGACGCTAGTGCGTCATCCCATACACTGCCACCCACTGGCCAGCCATTGTAAGTGCAATACAAATTTCTCGAAACCAAGATGGCCGATGGAAGGCCAGAAACGCTGAGCAGCTCAGGTACATCTTCCAATCCTTCTATAGTAGGAGACCCTTGCAGGTAAACACAATTTGGTAACATCAAGTAACAACTAAGGAGTAATAAAATTGTTAAAATTTCCAAGTATTGATTTTATGTTGGGAGGAAATTATGATTAATTATCATGTATCGCAATTCATGCTATTACTGCGACTTGGTTGTTCTGGAAAATACTTCATCTGCAGTAACTTTTTTGGCTGTAAATCAATTGATTTATGTTATTATATTACTTATAGTGTTTGTAACAAAAACAATATTTTGTGCAGATTAGTTCCATTATGTGAGTGTCTTTATATTTTGTAGAGCTCAAGTGCAGTGCGTGATAGAGAGGCCTACAGGATAGTGGAGCAAATCCCATCTGAGTCTAGTGAGGATGATGTTAGAGGCAGTGATGATGAATGGCTGCCAGAAAAACAAGGATTAGCAAATGCTAGCAGTAGTGACAGTGGAGCTGAGGGTGCGCCACCTGACAGAGCTCCAGGACAGAAAAAAAGCACAAATGTTTAGAAAACTAAAGACAACCGGTTTGAGGGAGACTTGCTTGCTTTTTTAGGAGCGTGGAAAGTGAATGTTGAGGGAACATCCCCAAGATCTGATAAATGAAATAGTGCACAATTCAAACCTGTATGCACTCCAAAAAGGAAAATAAAATCTGGCCTTGACAAAGGACGAAATGAAGACATTTCTAGGAATCATTGTGGCCTCAGTAACCCAAGATCAAGAATGTACTGGTCATGAGTGGAATGACTTCATCTTCATTTGATAGCAAATGGCAGTGAACAGATTTGAGCAGATTCTGAGGTACATTCACTTTAGTGATAATTACTCACAGGAGCCAGGAAACGCTGATATGCTCTTCCAAAGAGACTAGATAGAGAGACTAATAGAGACTACACTGCTGAATCACGTCTGAAAGAGTATTTGGAGAGCCATGGACCATATGTTTCTGTTATTTTTGTGGAAAATGTTCATTGAAAAAATATACAGTTCAACTGGGGGAGACAGGTAGAGAGGGGCTGAGGAGTCAAGAGCGAGGAGATGAATGAGGGAGGGGAGGGGAGGGAGGAGACAAGTAGAAAGAGGGGGAGGAGACATGAGCGAGGAGTAAAAGAAAGAGAGGAGGGAGGGGAGGGAGGGACGTTCAACGTTTTTGCATTGCATTGAACAGTATTGGAATATGTGAACACATTAGTTCAGCAGCATTAAAACGTATATTATTTTATAGTTTTCACTTAATAAATCATTTTATTAATACATATTTCTTCGAACTCAAACGCATGCTGTCCAAGTGGACATGTGGAAAATGAAAATGGAAAATGTAAGTAAATGAAAGTAAGTGCAAGAGGAATAAAAACACTTAGGAAAAAGATCCTGACTGAGGTTAGACCTAACAATCATACAGGGAAAAATCCATCAAAGAAGGAGAAACGCCGTTTTCTGTAGCCGAACAGATGAAAAAGATGTGTTTTGAGTAAGAGGCATGACTTTCGCTTTTCTCGGCTAGAAAAACTCATCTTACTTTCTTATGTTCCCCATCACCCTGTCCACCTACACACTGTAACCTGCAGCAGATTGTTCATGTTTGCTCTCTTGGGTATCTACTTTGGCATTCTGGGAAATGCAAGAAACCATGAATTTGACGAGTAAGGAAAGTGGGTATACCTAAAAAATAAATTAGAACATTTCTTCAGAGAAGAACTGGAACACAGCGAACATCACAGACTGATGATATATAACATCGTGCCAACAAAACGCCTGAAGGTGGAATTTTTCTCCAAGTTTGATGTCAGAGTGGTGTGGGTGTAGCGTAGGTGACTGCTCGCCTTTGGTAGGAAAAGTTGCATCACATTCTATGCATTGGCAATTTTTTTTTTTCTCTAATACATTTTTTATTTGAAGAAATCCCATTTTCTAAATGTATAAACTTGAATTGGCTCCAGGCCTGCAGGGATGTACTTCTGTTTACTTTATTTAGTTTGCGTGGCCATAAAAGATACAAGTAAGGTAATTAAACAAGGTGATAATATGCAGCCACAACAGAAGAACATGGCAGAAACACAATTTGAGCAGCACAGATAAATGACAGAAAAAGGAGAGCTGTAATAACTGGCTTCAAAAAAAAAAAAAAAAAAAAAAAATACAAGAGTCCTGATGATGAGGTGCTATTAAATTAGATAACAAAATCTAAATGACTTTAAAACACAACATGATGGACGATGGCAGAAAAACAACAGTGTTCATGAAAAATAAGCAGAAAATAACATGAATAACAGAGAGAGTGAGTGGGAGGAGGAAGGAGGAAGAGACTGTGTGTTGGATCACTGGGGAAACTTCAAGCTGTTTTGTTCAGACAGTAGAAAGCAGGGAATTTTAGCAACGACAGGACAGGAAGCTGTCTAGCCAGAGAATCAAATCAACAGGAGGTAACTGGAGAGAACAGGAGATTGGGAAACTTCCAACCGATCTAATTCAAAGATGCAAGTCCAAAAAATGTAACTTAAGTAACTCTGAATGGTAATTTCCCAGTGCGTGCTTTAATAAAAGAAGAGCAAGACATCAAATGTGTGTACACATATAAACAGTATTTTTGTTTAGTTTTTTTTAACTCTTAATGATAAGTCTGGTGATATTATACATATTTTCTTATTGTCAACAAATCCCATGTGCAGACCTAAACCAACAATGTATCTACTAATAAGTATTGTGTGTGTATCCCAAGCCTGATATATCGTCTTCCTCTGTGCCATAGAGCTCCACTGTTGTCCAAAAACACTGTTGCACTGGGCGACATGTTCCTTCAGCACCATGAACACACACACTGTAGGTTATTCTGACTCAGTCCCACACACACCGTCCTGCTGCCCCAAACACTCACCACAGCACCACATGTGGATTCATCCGCCGCTGGAAATAGTCCCCAACAAATGCACATTACCCTTGGTTTAGTAACATTTGCCAAAAACTAGTGTCCAGCTGTTTTAGTGAATAATTGAGCCTTTTTTGAAAATGAAACTTTACAGCATATTTTCAAAGATTTACATCTTCAGTAGGAACCAGCGGGCTTTGAGCTGAGAGCCACAGACAGCGTAGAGAAGGAAGAAAGTATTAAGACATGGACTAACACATTTATACTTGTTGGACAATAATGCCAGCTTTATCCTCTAAGAAACACATGCAAGTGAAATTTACTTATATAGCACTTTATAAAACAGTAATAAGGTAAAAGAAACAACACTAGTAAACTCATGATCACAAAAAGCATGCATTTACAACGTTTGCAACACCACTGTTATAATGTAGGTGAGCAAAGGTTTAGGGTAGCTTTAAGCAGCTACCTTTATGTGTGACATTCTTGGGAAAGAGGGATGGATTAGGAAAGAGATGATCTGGAATGTAGTCAGATAGAAAGGGAGAAATGGAAGTGAGAGAAACAGAAAGGTGGAGTGAGAAAAAGAAAGCAGAGATGCCAGATGTTAATAAAGGTAATGATCAGAAATGATTTAGATACAGGACGTAAAGTCAGACTCAAAGCAGGGGGTAAGAGTGAAGGAGGAGAGAGTTGGACCAGTGAGCAGCAGACAGGGACTCTTCTCGTCTCCCTGCCGGTCAGTACTTCTCTGACTGACAGCTGGATTAGCATTGGCACGACTACACAACAGCAGATTAGCATTAGTGCGGCCCAGTGCTACACAAAACGGGATTAGCCTTAGCACGGGCTAATGCTGTAGGCTAAGAGATTAGCACTAGCTATAGGCATGGCTCCAAGCTACACGAGAAAAGATTAGCTCTAGTCTGACTCCATACTGAACGACAGCAGATGATCAGGACCAAACAGCAGGGGAGTTAACATCATGTAGGATGGAAGGTAGTGATGGGAAAGATTATCAGGACTTAATTATTATTAATAACTACTGCAGCCAAATAATAATTACGAAAATTGGATACACTTGTTTGGTGATATAAATAGCGTTCATAATGAAAACACCAGTAAAACTGAAGATTTAGAGTCCCACAGACTAGACCGAAAATACTGTCCGTCAAACTATTAAATCAGAGTTCTCAGAGATCTCAGAAGGCCTCAGAGCTCCTGTGTAGACGGAGCACTGAATGGAAACGGAGCTGTTAAAATGATTGCACTGCAGCCACATATTCGTAATGTCTGATGTTATATACAGTATGTCTGTAGTATTTGCTTTGGTGAAATGTTGTGTTTTGCTATGTATGTGAAACAGTTAGAAACATTTTAGAAAAATATTCTGATAACGTGAAATCAAATCAAAAAAGTGCATTTTAAACTTGTTTTTTAATTTAAGTTTTTTGATTGTTATGACTTCTTTGACTATTCTGTTTTTACTTTCCAATCGTTCTCTCTGCAGCTTTGTATTTATCTGTTTATTATTCATTTTCATTATTATTTTTTGTATTTATTATAACTCTGTAGTTTAACATTTATCCTCTATAAATAAATTGACTTGATAGAGATTACTGACTTTAAATGAAGTTTCAATGACATAAAGCATCATGGTTTTGCAGACACTTTCATAATATATACAGTATTGTCACTAGTGACAAAGCATTTAAATAATTAGGACATTCACTTGCTGTATGAACAGTAACTGCAATTTGAAAAATGATAATATAGCAAAAAAAATGCAGCTAACATGCGAGATCAGGATTAGCCTACATTTCGTCAAGTCAACTCAAGGCTACTAAAACAGAACTTGAGCAACAGACGGCCACCACTGATGACAGAACTGTTTTGCGCTGGATCAGATTTGTGATTCGACAGGTGTCAGTGTCACGTGACTAACATGTTCTTATTGACTGTCTGCCAAACATCAAAAAGGTCCTGCCTGCTATGAGCCTGTCAGAGGCAAAGGTCAAAGAGAAAGCAAAACTCAACGCAGTATAAAAGTTAGCGTGCCACCAGCAGAGGAAAAAACTGCTTTTGTCGAGTCAGCGAATCAGATCAGGTGTTTCAGATGCTATTCGACCATCCAACAGCACTTTGGCTGAAGCATACTGATTCAAACTATTTGACTTTGACTGTGAGATACCGTACAGTAGATGTCCCTGTAAACCACTGTTTGTAAAACTAAACTAAACTCAGATTTTCAGCTTTAGGTTTTTATTGTGATATATTGAATATCTACAGGGAAACATCTTAGCACTCCGACTGGAAACTTCAAGAGGAACCAAAGAATAATAATACCTGCCAACATAACTGTCTGTTTGTTCAGAAACAAAGATACCATTTCGATCTCTGGAGTGAGTTCAGCAAAATCCTTTCTGACTATGTTACACAAGTAGCTGTCAAGTGTCACTTGTAATTACAGAGAAGCTGACACTCCTCCAATAAACATGGCTTGAGGAATGAACAGTTACAGTACGTTCTGCCGTGACACTGCTAGCACGGAGGGCCGAGAACAAAGGAAATTAAACTGGTGCTGCTGGGTTTGGGTTTTATATCAGGGACAGAGAGGGAAAGTTATAATCATGCTGTGGAAGGTGTTTCATTCTTCCATTCTGTGTCTAAAATTCAACAAAGTCAAAACCTCTGAAGGACAGTTTAGCTGCTGGCAAAGCAAAAAGTTACAGTTTTCTGTTATTATCTTACTTGAAATTATAGTGTACTTTGTGATTTATGTGTCGAGTTTCATGAATGTTGCACCTAAAAAAGTACAAGGCTAGAACGAAAGAAACACAGCAAGGCTTCTTTTTTAAAGAAAAATATTTTCACTGTTCCTATTTGCGTTTTATCGCAACATCCTCTCTTCAGCACATTTGGTGCTTTGCTGTGGTCTAGGAATTAAAAATTCAGGTATACTCTGAATTTGTTGTAACAAGTAAGGCAACGCGTTAGTTTTGCAATTCAAGTAATCAGTTATTTAGTTACGTTTTGAAATAATCCATCTGTTACTGTTCAAATTGTACCGTATTTCCCTGAGCCCCGGTTCGCTCTTAATGTAGCTAATGTTTACTTGTAATCAAACACAATCGAGCTGTAAAGGGGATACTGCGTCTGTCATTCCTGATATTAGCCCGCAGAGTTACAGATTATGGGCTGTAGACTAGGCTATGCAATGACGGTAGAGTCACTACATTCAAAAGGCAGTGCTGTAGGCTATGCGCCCTGTATATAACCGACATGCAAGGAATCGCAAAGGTGTTTTCAATTTTGGTAATGTGAAAGTACTCTCACGAGTTATTTTTCTCAGTAAGTAATGCTGTAATGTAAAGAGTTGCTTTTTAATGGCAGTAATCTTGTAATGTAACAATTTCCTTTTTATAAGTAATTACTACTAAAGTACTACAACTATTTCCTTTATTGCAATGTTGAACTTAATGAACTTCCCTGATTTCACTGAAGCAGAAACAGATTAGACGCTCTGCTTATTTCATTTGTATAAATGGCTTCTCAAGTGACATTATGTATCAATACTGATATATCAAATTACATGTACCATGATGGAAAATTTTAAGGAATAGTTAGACATTTTGGGAAATGCGCTTATTTGCTTTCTTGGTGAGAGTTAAATGAGAAGATCGATACCACTGTCATGTCTGTATCGTAAATATAACGCTTAGCAAGGGAAACAGCTAGCCTGGCTCTCTCTAAAGCTCACAATTAACACATTACAGTATATGTCATTTGTTTAATTCATACAAAAACCCACAAGTTGTGCCATAGTATTTCTTGGCTAGGCTAGTCACTTCCTGGAGTCTCCACTGGTTACCTGGCAACTTCATGGTGACCATAAGACACCAGCTTCATATTTACCTATATTTATCATCTCCTTTTACAAACTCTCTGCAAGAGAGCAAATAAGAGTAGTTCCTAAAACTACTCCATCATACCACCCACCCCTATATATATATCACAATGTTCTTATCTAAAGCAGACCTCCTGTTTCTACACAAGTTAAAGATGTCCGTCTTAGATATAGAGACTGACTTCCGCTCTCATTTTTAAAGAAATTTCAAAGGTGTCTGCAGTCAAGTGACAAACTAAGAATAACTACACAAAGATACTGTGCCCCATCACGTGCTGTTGAAAGATAAATGGTTAATTGATTCAGAGGACTACTGAAACAACCAAAACTGTATTCCAAAACACATGGAATTATCTTATTCTAGTGAAGATGCAGGTGTGACCATGCCTGGAACAAGCAGATAACACTTAGTTTGGTGATGCATCGCAGCTTAAAAAAATATGTTATATATGTTCAAAGCTATGTAAGGGGAAAATGTTTGTTAGTTTTAAGCACTGCAACATTTTCCCTTGACCTTCCCGTGACCCCTGAGACTTTTGCGCCTGTACCCCAGCCTCCCATGACCCCCCTTGGAGTCTGAGTCCTGGTCTGAGCCGCTGAAAATGACCTCAGTACTGTATTCCATGTCGGCCATGAAAACCTCCTCCTCTCTGTGGTCCAAAGCTCCTGTGCTGACGGTGGAAACATAATCACTAAGCCGGCGCTCTGAGCTCCCGGTCCGGGCAGAGTCAGCTAATAGGACCGCTAACTAGTTAAGCAGCAGTTAGCGGTTACTTAAAGCTGTCTGTCCATCAGGAAACTCCGTAAATCACAGAGCGTTAAAGCAGAGCAGTCGGAGGACATCAGAGGGAAAACCAGAAAATATCTTCCCCATAAAATATGATCTCTATGATGTTGCAAATGGAGCTGCTGTGATGCAAGAAACACTTCAGACTCGATCTGAAAATAAAGTATCATCATCACCATCATGCAGTTTCACCAAAAACAGTGAATAAAGTTAACTGGATTGGATTATTTCATTTTCATTTTTACTCAAATAACACAAATATGTGGAAAAATATAATGCTATTGTGGAATTATATTTTAATTTTCAAGTTCACATTATCATTTGAATATAGTCCCGTATACGCTTCCATAGTGAACAAACACCATGTGCAAAGGCCGTCCCCCTGAACCGTTTTTGGGGCAGGTTTGGAGGAGATTGGAGGAATGTGGAGTGGAGGAATGGTGAGACACACAAACACACAAACTGCTCTCCAATTATAGACGTGAGTATTTTTGACTTTCACCGTTGTTTAACCAGGTGAAGCCTTTGATATGCACATCTAAGCTAGAACTAATGCATCACGGTGTTGTCAAGTCATGTCTACAGTGTTGACCAGGAAAACCTCTCAGCTACCTCCAACATATGACTCAGTTGACTGCTTAAAATGTACATTTTTCAGTCTGTGGTTCACGCAGCTAACTGTTCTGAATAAAGTGACATCTCTTTCAAAACAGTAAAGGCCTGTCAGCTGGCAGACAGAACACCGAACTCCTCAATCTGCACTTATGTCTGCTTTTGGCTTCTCTTGCTGAACCACAGAACACAAAAAAAACATATGATACAGTCTCGCTTGACAACTCAGAGGAGGTGGATAATCAAGTTCTGATCAATTACACATTGACATTAGATCCATGACATTGGAAGTATCAAGAGTAAACATCTTAAATGAAAAGCGACAACACGGGTTTCGCTGTCAGTCTGAGAGACATTAGCTATCAGACATGTGAAGGGGCTCTGAGGCCTTTAAACCCGCAGCAGGCTCCTTCCTGATCAGATCAGGTTTCCAGGAAGCTCTATTGACTGGATGTCAATGAGCGTATTCTTTAGTCAGCAGCTTTAATCAACAGACCATGCTGGGAAACATAATCTGCTCATAACTGTCTGATTTACACACACTCAAGCACACACAGGTCACAGGTCAATGCGCATGTGAGCACATGTGCACATGCGAGAGAACATATGGACATAGACACAGCACACAGAGACTAAAACAAAGCTATGCTTCCACTCAGTGCTACTCACCATCCTTTTGCTTCCTCATAAAACAGTTGCAAAGCTAATTTCAGTATTTTGAATCCAGCATCATTTACATCCATGTTTATTAGCTTCTTCTTCCCTGTCTTTGTTGGTGCATTGCAGCACATTACCACCACCTGTAGATCAGTGGAATAGTGCGACACCATTGGTAGGACTGTGTATTGCATGGCGTGCATGTGTGTCCTCGTGCGCATGCACAAGACAAACTAAACGGGGACCCACCCATAGAAAGACAGCTCCATAGCGCTACTAGAGGTGTAAAACTCCACAGGGAACCTTTAAAATGGCCATAAATTGACCTTATATCCCAATAATCAAGAAGCTGGTTTTCAAAAATCTATACAAAAGGAAATTCATTAAGATAATTCTCAAACACAAACATCTTATCAGCACACGGTGTGTCATGGTTCGATGCAGACCCATTATTGTTGATGTCCCCTGCAACATGCTAGCTCAGTTAGTTGACTGCCTACAGTCCTCTATTACTGTGTCAGTGCTAACAGCTGTGAACAGTAACACTGCAGCAGAGCACACTTACATCACACTATGGAGAAATGTTAATAACAGGCTCTTAGAAGCTGCCCATTGCCCTGTCATAGGTTGCTCCACAAGACCTGCTGGTAGCCTCCCACTGTCATCAGCGTCTTGTAGTTTCAACCAGATCGGACAAACATTTCACTTTAAAAAGAGTTCCTGAGCAGCAGATAGCGTCTTATGTTCATTTTAAATGGAGACTCTGCTGGGACAGAAGCTTACATTTGTCGATCATGGATATGACATACATCCTTTAAGTCTGTTTTAATCTGTGGATTGGTCATGCAATGTACTGAATATTTAATACAATCACAGCACTTTTACAGAATTTCAAAATAAAACAAGTCTGCAATTGACCTCAAAACATCCCTCCATTATCTATAATTCATATTCTCAAAACATTCTGCCATCGACAACAAATACAATCAAGTGAACTTCACAAAAAGGGCTTGTATCTAGTTCCTCCTTGAATCCTCCTGGTCTTAAAGTATTCAGGCATCCAAAATGCCTCCTTTTAAACCTTTTGTAGTTAAAGGACCTACCCGCTATATATTCACTTAATATAACATATAACATAAGACAATTTCAGTCAATCTCTTGAGGTTGTTTTTGTCTTACAAATACAGCATTTTCTTCCCCTTGTCTCCTATCTCCTCTGCTATCTCCTGTGTCCTCGTCTCCTAGCAGGGATTATCTATCCTCTGACTGTCTGCCTGCAGTCGGCTGTCAGCTCTGACTGATGGTCCAGCGTTTGATCCTGTCTGGGTTTGATTGCCAGGGTCTTGTTATCTGTCATCCCGGCGAAGGGGAAACTCAATCTCAGTTTTAGCCACAAAATGGTTTCCCTGAGCAACGCCCATCACTGTGGTAACAACACGGAAAGTGGCGCCTCTGTCGCTGCATTCAAGCCAATGACCTGGCATCTATCAGCGTCAGTCAGTGTCCGTGTGTGTTTGCGTGAAGATAGTGTAAGAGAGAAAGTGTGTGTACATGGAAGTGTGAGTGTGAGTTTGTGTAAGACAGATAGTGAGTGTGTATGTGCTTATGTCATTTATCAGTGTCAATGTCAAGGCGTGTTTACTTGATTAAGTGTGTGTGTGTGTGTGTGTGTGTGTGTGTGTGTGTGTAGAAGAGCTGTTGTGAGTGTGTTTGTGAGTGTACAATGAGATTGCATGTCTCTGTGCATGGATGGTTTTGTGTGTGACCCAGGATGTGTGCATGCTTGACATATGATATTACCGCGCTGGCGCACCGGTAATGATGCGTTTTACGCCAACCAGCAATGATTGGTTTGGTTTTAACTTTATTTGATTTGGTTTGCCAGAGTGGAAGCAGGGTGCAGCCCAGAGCCATGTAGAAATAAAGGTCCATTGGAGAGAATGTTTATTGTTGAGCATTTTACTGTTTATTTTGTGTTAATATGATTTGGCAACATTGTACGCAGTCATGCCAATAAAGCCACTTGAATTGAAATTGAAGAAAGTGCAGCTCTCTCTCTACATGGCTCTGGAGCAACCGTAGCGACGCAGTAGGCTACAGCAGCGAGGAGTAAAACCTAAGAAGCGTCCAAGAAAAGTTTCTGATGCTCCAGATAAAAGAAGAAACTTGGCATTCAGAGGAAGGATTACAGTCAAAAAAAGAAAGCGATCGACAGTGAGGACAAACAGGAATGACCATCGGTGTAGCTTCAGCTTTTCCTCGCTGAGAGACGGACTGAGGGCAGACACAGATGTCACGTTACTGCTCTTGGATTTGGAGAAGGCTAAGTAGCTATTACATTTACGCTCCCGAAATGATGGATTATTCTCTTGGAAGTGTGGGAATTTCTCAGTATTTTTGAAACTATTTCTGAACACGAGCCTGGGGTGAGCTCACTGTTGGCATACATCATAAGCACGCGTTGACAGTGTTTGTGTAATTACTCTCACTGCCAGATGGGGGAGACTAAAGTTTAGCCACAAGTCCAGCTTTAAGATGGAGGGTGAGAATGTTCTTACCTTAAGGTTAGGGAAAATCATTTAAAATCCCATTGTTAAGTTTTTCCTACACTCTAAGAGCAACTTCATACCACTATTTTTAGTTGTATTAGTATTTTAGTTGCCTAACCTAAACCGTAGTTTATTTGGCATTATCACAATCTGTCAACCTTAACCGTACCAAAGTTGCCACAGATATTGTAGAAATGTAGGATCATTTTTTAGATGTTGGCACTGAATGCTAAAAACAACATCATGAAAAGTAATCCAGGGATTGTGCAGAATCTTCCAATGTCAACCTTCTTTGGTTTCCAACTTGGTGTTAAGTTACTCTGAAGTTTGGGTGGAAAATGTCATTGCAAAGTTAGTCAGGGCAAAAGTTGTACATTTTGCCGTCACATTGCCTCCAGCCATGCCAAAATATCTGATCTTGCAAAAATAATATCCACTTCTTGTGACTACAGCATTATTAAACCTTTTTCTGGTTTTGTTTACACTGGCAGCACTTGGTTACGGTTTGGGAAAGATTATGGTCTGGTTTAATAAAGAAAAAGTATGCAGTGACTTGAGAAACTGTGTGTTTATTAATATTTAAAACGAAGCTTCTATCTTTCCCTAACTTTAACCAAAGAGCCTTTGTTGCTGAAAGCTAACCGCAGACGGGACTCAGGATGTGAACCCCACACTTTGGTGTCAAGGTCCTGTGCCTTGTACACCCACCATCCACCCTGGCCACCTCCCTGCGACTCCGGTGCAGTTCATAAATGTAGCGCTTCATTCAGCCAGAGATTACATTTTTCATCACAACTTAATTTTGAAAAAAATTATTTTTACAGGGTTGAAGAAAACTAATGCTAAGGCTAATCTAATAACAGGCCACAAGTGCTAGTAAGTTTCAAGATGTACCAGGTGCTAGGTACTATTTTGCCAGAAACATGGATCATTATATAATAAAAATTGAAAAGTGGCAACCAACAGACCCCACAAACTGTCGTCTGGACCCTCCTGCAGCGGTCTGGTGGTGATTTCCACCCTGACTGCACAACAAGCCTCCATTTTACTGCCTCCTCTGTATTATAACTAGACTTCAGTGCAGCGACACAGCTGGAGAGCAGGCCCAGACTGTGTTCCAGTGTGAATAATTTCTGTCCTCAGTAGGATCATGATGTTTTCTGGGTATAACTAATAACTCCATGTTTCTGCCCCCTGCTTTTCCTCTCCTTCCTTCACCACTCATCTTTCCTCACTGACTGCTCTTATTTCCAACCTACTAGTCTGTTTCTACATTTCCTACATCCGTCCCCCCTTTCGTTCTTTCTCCTATGTCCTCTTCCTATCCTTATATTCCTCATTGCATGTCTCTTACCCTTCCCCTCCCGATCCCCTCTCGCCCTCACACCTCTCCCCTCCCTCCCTCTCCCCCATGAGTTATAACAGATAAGTATGGAGCTATCTTAAGCTCTGTGCTTCTTCCTAGAAAGTAATTTGGCAGCGGGTCGCTAAGTCACCCCCAACTGTCACCCAGCAACTGCCTCTATCACCGGGCGGCCATATATCTCCACCTCCTAGTTTAATCCCTGTGCTGCCCGACGCACACACTAAAGAACACACCTGGCACAAACACATATTCGGAGTCGAAAAAGGTGCATACGTACAAAAATAAACACACAGAGGCAACAAAACACACAGAAACTTAATGAACAAGTTGAAATAAACAGGCAAACATACAGACGTATGAAGTTTATGTTATTCTAAACTCAAAGCTCCATTCAAAGACCCAGACAATCATCACAATCAAAGCACCAACACACACACACACACACACACACACACACACACACACACACACACACACACACAGGGGTTTTTCTCTCTGTGTCCTTTTATCAGTCCAGACAGACAGGGAGACAGCTACTGAGCTGCCACACTAGTATTAATGAGGTGTGTGTGGTGTGTGTGTACTGTTTTTATGCATTAGCATGAACATGCCTTATGTATCCCTATTCAATGTCGGTTTGTTCATGTATGTGTGTGTGTGTGTGTGTGTGTGTAGTTTCCAGCTGTACTGCAACTAATGTTAGCACAGCCAGCTTAGGGCTCAGGCATAAAGAACACAGCTGGGGAAGAAGAAAAGATAGGGATGAGGAGAAAGAAAAAAGAAAAGATGGAGAGAGAGAGATAAAGCAAGAACATGCACAAACAACAGACAGCAAGAAACAAACACAATGACGGGGGAGAAAGAAGATACTTTAAAAGACAGGAAGAAGCAGTGAAAGACAGATGCAGGTGGAGGTATAAAGCGAGGGAGGTCTACTTTAATGGACTATTCTGCATTCAGGTTGTTGCTGGAGGTTTTTGGAAAGCCCTGCACACTGTGTCTATTAGTCTAGTAAAAGGGCAAACACAACAGCAGCTATAATGCCTCGCCTCCGACTACACATCTCATTACATCGACCATTTTCAGGATGATTCTCGCCTGCTCAAAGCTTTTCCCCATGCTGTTAGACCGCAGGCAAACTCTGAAAACCAACTCAGCAGAAGTCTGTTGACTCTGTCCCACCTGACAGAGGCAGGACAGGACAGAGAGACAACTTTAACGCAGTATTTTAGCAGACAGGTTCACTACAGACACAGTAAGTACAGACTTTTAACCACAAGATCCATGTTCAATGTGTGAATGACAGTAGCTGTCCTAAAGTGTCCTCGAACAAGACGCTCAGTATCTACCGACAGCTGCTGTCTAGCTGAACTAGAGCAGAGTAGTGAAAAAAGGATTCACTCTGAGGAGTGCTGGTGGTTGACAGTGGTGCAAGATGCATATTATGTAACTGACGTTCCCAGTTCATTTCAAATTGTGTTCTTTGTCGCATATTATGACCGTCTCTTTGCTCTGGCCCTGTCTCCCTATACCTTTGGCTATTAAAAAAGTCACCACATTTCCTTTTTTTCTGCAGCAACACACTGGTGTTAAAGTGGAAAACCCATTCAAATTAAATTAAATGTCCCACAACTCACCATGCATTTATGCATAAAAGTAAAAAAATTAAAAAAAGACAACAGGCTTAAAGAAACACTCCAGGTTGCAGAGACGCATGTAAAGAAGCGAGACCATAAAGCTACACAAAGCAACAGCACCAGAATGCAACACAGGACTTTCAAAGACAGCATCACATCTGGGGAAGACAAGACTTTACTTTCAAATCTTAAACGTTCAAGTCCTACTTAAGAGATATTTCCCCACACAAACATTTACATTTTTACTACCACCAGCAGGTGAGAACTGTATTCTACCCTTTTTTGTTTTGTTCTATTTTCCCATGTTTTGTCTTCATCTGTGCTCTGTGAAGCATGCTTTAACTGTTGTTTTGATTATCAACTGTATGATTATGTTAAAGTTATGTCAAAGGCTGCTCACAGGACACGCTTAATGAACAGGGTTAAAGGTGAGTTACAGTCGCCTTTTTACAATTGGAGCAAACACAAGGAAGGAAAGTAAAACACTTTATTAAGATACAAAACTGATACAAACTGGGAAAACAAAAAACAAACAAACAAATAAAAGACTAAACTCTGACATGAAATGCAGAAAATACTGGACCAACACTAACACATTTAAGCAAAGAAACAGTGTAGCCTTATCAGCCTTAATTCTAAGGTATTTAACGAGGAGTACCAGTCACGTACCACCGAGAAAAAAAACCTAAACACAAATTAACACCTTCCTCTATCCATTTATCCTCTGCAGAAACCAAACCTGCTGCCAGCTGCTGCTGTCAGGAGAAACTACATGTGTAGTGGGACAGACTGCATGAAATCTGGATTCATCTAGAAAATACAGATAAAAACTTAAAACATAAAAGTCTCTGTGTTGTCTTGTCGTCTGCTGTGCTTTCAAGATACTTGACGACCGCTTTGCTGTCTGCCGTTTACATCGCTCCGATCAGAACACTGAACGACACCACCACCTACCAATTTCTCTAACTTTGGTTTTTGTCCGTCTCGTCCCCAGCCTCTCTCACCCATCCAGTTTCTCTCTTCCCCTCAGTGAGACACGTTTCCATCCAAATGCTGCATCAACTTGAACTGAAATTAGAAGCAGTCAGCAAAAATAAATGGGAATCAGTGTACTCATTGCTTTCATTGTTTCACAGATTTTCAACCAACAATACCTGGTTGTTTAGTAAACGAGGTCCCATTATGTTGTTGATGGCTCAGAAAAATAGAAAAATGGGCAGAAAATTCAAATGAGCTGCTGATTAGCATCCCTCTAAGAACAAAACGTTAAACTTAGTTTAACTGCAAATGTTACTTTTACAATCTTTCACTCAGAAATTTGTATTATTATTTAATTTCTCTTGTCACCTGTTTTTAATTACCAAATAAATGGACACATTTGCTGACTTTTAATAAAAACAAGAATGAGTCCTAATTATAATCTAAGTGGTGTATTTACAGTAAGTGCCTGGAAAAGTGCAACGCACAGAAGTAAATGGCTGCATTTATATAGTGCTTCATCCAAAGTGCTTTACAAGTTGCCTCTCATTCACCCATTCACACACACGGCAGCGAGCTACCAAGCAGTGTCTTGCCATTCGTTCCCAAGGACACTTAGACACCTAAGGACACCGGGGGATTGAACCACCAACCCTGTGATTAGTGGTCGCCCTGCCGAGTCACAGCCGCCCACAGCAGGGGTCCAGGTACAGTAGTCAGAATGTGCGGATCGGGGGACGCTCGCTGTGTCTGCATCACCTTGTCCCCCCCCCCCATCCTGTCGTCAGCATGTATCTCTTATCATGCTATGTGTTCAAGAAGCTAATTAGTTCGGTGATTGTTAGATTGTTAGCCGACAGCACTGGAATTGACTGGCGGTTTTCCAGACAGGCTTGTAAACACACACACACACACACACGCACACACGCACACACACACACACACACACACATGCACACGCACACACGCACACACACACGCACACACAGAGCAAGGAGAGCCATTTGAGGAACTACTGTAGAGGTCCTGCAGTGGCTATTCTTTTAAAGGAAGACGATGGAAGTGTGTGTGTGTGTGTGTGTGTGCGTGTGTGTGTGTGTGTGTGCGTGTGTGTGTCTGGTAGTACACAGTGTTGTTCTCTAGTATAATGACTTGCTGGATGCAGTGAGCTGCAGTCTTGGTGGTTTTGAAGCAGAGAAATGATGAGGCTCCTTCTGCGTTGAACACCAGTTTATATTTATATTTAGAGTTACAACAGAAACGCATGTTGTGCCGAGGCTAGAATGACTTCAGGTGAAGCTTTTCTTCATTTGTCAGATGCATTACTGTGGAACAAACCACATTCATGCTTTTATCTTTTACTCTTAACGAAGTTAATTAAGCTCTTTTGCAGTTAGTGACTTGAAAACAAATTACATACAAACAAAATCATCAAATAATCACAATTGTTTTTAAAGATTTTTAAAGTTAAAGTTTAGACTTGTGTTGCAATTCATTCGATTAGAACGTTAGCACTGGAAAGAGGTGAATAAGTACATTACACAATAAGGTGTTCTGAAAGATTAAAAGAACAGCTGTATTGTGTTGTTTTATATATCGGGATACTCAGTTAGTTACGGCATATATGAAATACGGGCGGTGACGTATCCATCGACCTGTCAGGGTGGGACGCCACAGGTGTGTTGGTTTACATAGGAAACAATAGGCATAGGTGTTTTGACGCGTGTCATACACTGCAGGTGTGGGTTGGCTTTTAAACCATGACCATTTAACACAGTCAATAAGAGCACCTGTGGGGTGTCCTGGTGGCCTAGTCGTCAAGATGCATACCATATAACCAAAACGTCCCTGCCATCATTCATTTTATCACCTGTGCTTCTCCTACTGGGACATGTCAAAATGTCTCTATGCCTACGGTTCAAGTTAGACTCGATCCTAATGGACATCTGCAAGCCAATCCAAAATGAGAATTTTCCATGGCCAAGATATAAAATGTAATAGTACCTACGAGTCTGCATTTTCTTAAATCACATCATGTGCTCTTATAACACACGAAGGAAGCGTTGCTGCTGTTTACCACTGTTTGGCGATTGACAGCATGTAGTTGCTCTGAAGTTCGGTGTATTTAGAAGAAGTATTCAACAAAACATTTGAGCACTGAAACCTGCTCTGGGTCAGAAAGAGGAATCAAACACAATCGCATTTGGAGGCTAATATTACCATCTTAGCAGCACCAATACAATACAATAACTCAGAGAGGAAAATACTCGTCTCATCACTATAAACCGCTGCATTTAACATCTCGATAAACCAAACTTTTTTTTTCTTTTTTTTAATAAAGCAGAATGGAAACACGAAATCCAGCCAATTTGGATTATGTTGGCGACAAAGTTAAGAAGCTCTTGCTGGACATTGTGTGCGAGCAGTATTCAACAATGTTTACCTGCCCATTTAATCAAAGTGTCACAGGTTTCCTGGCAAGGGACTGCTGTTAAGGCAAAGCTGTCCCCAATCCTTTTAGGGACAAATGAACCAGCAGGCGGGGGTGATTTATTGAGATGCTACTGATCCATGATTTTTTTCTTCTTTCTCTCTGCAGAGAGGTCAGAGGTCATGCTTCAGTATCCTTCCCAGGGACACTTCAGCAGGGATGAGACTGGACCCCCAGCTGAAGGATGTCCTCTGAGCTGGCTATGCCACAATGCTGGCGAGCTGCGTTCACTAATGTTTAATTTGCAGGCACAAATTTTGCAGCTAAATCAGATTTGACTTTGTGTGTTTGTGTGTGTGACATAGCAGGATTAAAGGCATCCTGGCAGCTCAGCATGCAACTACACCTTTCTCTAGCTCTTTCTTCTTTACATCACGCCTTACTCTTTACTATTCTGTAAAGCAGACGTGCCACTTTTTCAGCCAGGCTGTCCCGAGGTTTCAAACTACAGTTCTGGTCCTCATGAGGGCAGTGAAGCCTCCAGCCAGTAGAGAGATTAATTGCACTGCAGTGATCTATAACTTTTAGGTTGAGGTGTCATTGTGGTTTAAAAGTCAAAGCCACAGATCACCTGAGGTGTCACAAGTTTGAGTTCTGCTTGCAAGCTGTGTCACGTCTGATCGCTCCCATCTCTCTGTCATCTTTGCCATCACTTCGTTGTTTCTATTTACTGTACAGAAAACTAGAAACGATGCAAAATATATTTTAATAGCAATGATTTTTTAAATAACGATAGCAGAAGTAGAAAGACATGAGGAAAGGGAGACACTACTCAAGCAGTGGCTAAAATGGGCTAGTATTTGTGCACATGAATTACTATTAGAATTTAGTAATACAAATTATTGACTCATAATTTATTATTAATAATTATTGCACTAGTGAGGTGCTGACTACAGGACAAAAGTCAAAAATAAAGAAAAAGATGTGTCAAACACTCCTAGTCCCAGTGGAAAAACACTAACTTTATTCAATGTTTGGACCACAAGATCTTCCTCAGTGCATGGCGACGATACTAAAAAGACTTCAACAAAGCCAGTATTCAACGTGTAGCGTAGCCACTGGCCAGTGGCCACTTATCATTAAAGAGAGTAACAGGGCTTTCACAACAAAGCACAAAGATTCAAATCAAAAGTTGAACATTTAAGAGCAAATCCATTATTTCCAAAAGAGAGAGCAGCTGTGTGAGTTATATTAGCACACACTACGCTGCCGGGTTTTGTAGACAAAGTTGAACATTGACCCTAAATAAGCTGACCTCCGCAACGGGCATCCAAGGGGATTCTGGTATTGATAAGAGAGAGGCAGAAGTTAATTCTATCGTAGAGGAGAAGTTGATTTCATGATTCTCCAAATTCCCTGATTTATGTAACTCCAATCTCAAACCGCAGAACATGGCAGAACATATCAGGGAAGACGAGAATACCAGGGTCATTTAAATTCTGATTTGGTTTTTTTCTTAGCTGCTTTGCAAGATTATGTGTTCTTTATTTTGAGCTCTACCTTGCGCAGAATCTTCAGTCTTGCACATTTGGCCTGGAACCTCTAAGATGTCTAATGTTGTGTTACTTGACACAATGACAGTTACTATCAGAAACCAGACATGGCAAAACATCATTTGTCTGCTGCTATTTTCACATAATATTAATGTACAGTTCCATTTCATATTATGATTTCAGAAATTAATTGAAAAAAATAAACAATAACCCAAAGTAACTTAAAGCTCAGTTTCCATCTTTAGCTACTAGACTTCTCAGTTCACAGTTAACCATGTTATCCAACCAACCTGTTTATTAACCTCCTTATTAAATCCAAACATGTAAAATAATGCTTTATTAATGTGTTGTCAGCAGTTTAAATTAGATTGTGGATGTTCAGCAGTCTAGCGGCTCGCTGCAGGGCCACGGTGTAACAGCGTTAACAGTGTCCCCTGATGACAAACCAATTTATAAAATGCAAACATATCAGCAAGTGCAGACGGTTAATGTATTAGAGTATCTGTTGACCACAGGGCTGCGTTGTAATGGTGCTGTATTCATGAATGCAACTGATCTGAAAAGTTCCTCCTTTATTAAATTCTGTGTCCATTAGCGGGGCTGGAGAACTGTGGAAGGTCATTAAGGTTAGCAGGGAAGCCTAATGGTTAACTCCATGCTGCAACAGTCAAAATGTTCACTAAACTCCTTATTAAATCCGAACACATCTCATAATATAAGCCTGACACTGTGCGAGAGACATTTCTGCTCTGTCATCTACAGGTAGCAGTTGTAAAACTAAATAAATTTGACCTTTATGCTATAATCCTCCTTGTTAAACTCCAAAAGATCACTCGCTGGCTGAATCCATTATTGGTGTAAAAAAAAAAAAAAAAATAGAACATAATCATGTTCAGTAATGCAGCTGTTGCCACGGGGACACACACCTTTGCATTGATAAATCTTATTTTAGTCAAACTTGTGGAATGGATTTGCAGTTTCAACACGGAATATGTATCTACATAGCTGATATGCGGCCTCTACGCTCTGACCTCGTCAATCTTAGCCCGAAAGGACTCAGAGCCTACAGGTAGATGCTGGGCTGGAGGCGGGGCTTATAAAATCCTACATGTGCACAATTGTTGCAAAAGTGTTGCAAAACAATGGTAGAGCATGAGTGGGCCGTGGACGTCATCTTAAAATCAAAAAGAACTCGTACATTAAAAAAGAGCTTGTTCGTCAGTGCCTTCCAAAACTACCCGTAGGACTGTTCCAAAAACGACTCGTACTGTAAGAGGTTCTTGTTCTTCCACCTCTATGGTTACAGTCTGGTTAACTAAAGGCAACTAAAACTACATGGTTTAAAAGAAACCAACATCTGTTAGGAGGAGATGCTCTTCGACGTCACACACTTTGTATGCCAAACAATCAGACTTGTAGACTGGACTTACTTGAGACCTCACTGCCTGAAGATTTGTCTTGACTTGAGACTTCAAAGTTTTGACTCTCGACTGAAAAAAAACTAATCTAAGACAACAGGCAACCTTTAAATAGATGCAAAGGTTGAATAACAAAATATTAGGCATGCATGGTAAGAAAATAGCATTAATATATCCTTAAAAACAAATTTAGACCTGAAAGAACTGCATCCTGACTTGCAAACTGCTTATTAAGAAATAATCAATACAGTCTCCTTGAAATAAAAGGGAGCAAAGCGTGTGTTCGATGTCGTTTGCAGTGAGTAGAGTGTTAATAATGTTTGATTATCTGATGTGATGGACCATGTGCATGTGTGGCAGTTCAGTTCTACAGTTCTACGTTACAACAGGATTCGTATGATAAAATGACCTTGTTGACTGACCCAATAATAACTCCAAACATAACGCATACTGTAATATTGGGACTATCTTTCAGTTATTTGAGCTGGCAATATAGCCTTGCCATTAAATCTATAGGCCACAGACCCATGCTGTGTAATTATGTTAATATGTCATACATTATTAACATGCAATACAATTTATTGCTTGAGCATCCTGTTATCAGGTTCACAGATATCACTAACTGATTATGTGTGTGAGCTGAGCCAAAGAACAGCGGAATTTAATCTGGTTGAGCGGTGTAGCTGATAGCTGCTGCCAAACTAGGCTTCAGTGGCTTTAGATGATTTTTTTTTTATTTCTTATTTCAGTCCCTGGAATGGAACCAGTTGAGGGACTTGACGAAGATCGGCTCTCTGTTATCGTCCCACCTGCAGCAGTCTACCTTCAGATGAGTGTTTCTGTCCTCCAACGTTTCTTTGCCTTGAAAAGAAGAAGCGTGACCAGATGTAACAGTTAAAGTGAAACTCCACCAAAACAATCTATGTTTTTGGTATTAACCACTGACTCGGCCCCATGCAGCAATAAAGTATTATATATTGAACTTAGTTGTGTGATATCTGCAACACGGATGGACGTGATTAAAATGGCATTCATCTATCAGGCATGCAGATTAGAATAAATTACCTCACGGAACCAGGGCCATGTTTCCTTCAAAATATTTAGAGAGAATATACAATTTTTGTCTCTGTGTGTTTTTTATTCGTTCGTTATACTTGTGTGAGCAATTGTCCTGCTTGCAATTTATAGCACTTTTTCTAAAAGTATTTTTTCATCTTTCTACTCTTACCTGAAAATACTGTAAATAGTAAATAATAATTAGTGTGCTTTTGTATATTTTTACTTTCTTTTAAACTTTTGTGTTGTTGTACTCTTGAAAGAAAAGAATTGCTAAATTTATTTGCCATCTTAAATCACATCCAGAGAGTGACTTAAAATGACAATAAACTAGATACTGAAGCACCAGGAAAACACACTATAACTTCAAGAAAGGACGACATACAGTGTGAGGATGATATGAGGGATGTTTCATGGGGGTCTGTGCATCACTTGGAGATTAACAGGTAGCTGGAAGGTAAAGTAGTAACAGTGTGGTGAAGCAGTTTGGCTGCAGGCATGGCCTCTATTCTCCTTCCAAGCTCCCTGGAGGCCATAGTATGGTTTGCCAACTTCTAGCATTACACACATGACTGAGTTCGGCCAAACATATCATACATACTTACACCGCACAGCAGCGACTGCCAAATCTGCTACTTCTGCTCTACCTGCCACCTTGGCATCTAACAAGCCTATGTGGACGTTTTAATGTTCTATTCACAAAATCTGGTTCGATGGTAGAAGTGAAAGGTGAAATTACACACAGTGGCTGGTGCAAAAAGCAAAAAAAGAACCAGGACCAGCCATTTTTTTCCTTTTCCTTATGATCAACTATTTCAAAGGGTTTGAAGCAATGGCATCCATAACCTTATGAGATATCTTGCTGACAGACAGGCAAAAAGATGCCAGCGTTCATCGCCGATGGCTGACCTCCATCAACCACTGAGCTCTCTACCATCGTAACATCGTGATTTAAAAGCACCCCCCCCAGTATCAAATGATAAAACAAAGAGGACCACATGGCAGATAATGTGTGGTTTGCTAACAGTGTTGTGGAGTGAATAATGAGAAGGGAGACCACTTGTTGGAAATATACAGCAGCTTATTTGCAATAAAGTGACTAACAAGTTAGCAGAAGTACAGTGGCCTGACACATTATGAAGCCACAGCAGCTCAGCTCTGCACTGTACTGAGATTTTATACTACTGGAAGTTTGTTTGTATTGTTACAATCTTTTCACAGTAAAATGTCCTTTTATGACTTTCTGCTGGAGTCAAGGGAGCTGAATGGCTTGACACGATTACTTGGTCAGACATAGTTTGAAAAAAGTCTTAATTTATTCAGAATTCATAGCAAA
Organism: Siniperca chuatsi; assembly: GCF_020085105.1. Lineage (NCBI taxonomy): Eukaryota > Metazoa > Chordata > Actinopteri > Centrarchiformes > Sinipercidae > Siniperca > Siniperca chuatsi. Next base: position 29,827,537 of record NC_058048.1, on the reverse strand, counting down.
TTTGTCCTACTTAAGATAGTCAAGAACTACCCCCATTTTACACAGACATCGATTTGGCTCTGTTGCTGCTGGCTTAACGGCGGAAAAACAATTCCCCCCATTCTGTGTTTGTACATTTTATACAGAACGGTGAGGATAACGGCGCAACATTCCCGCCTTGAACAGGCTATATAAAAGGGGCTTAAGATGGGTGGCGCTGAGGAGGCTGGGCTAAATTAGCTACAGAACACCACCATTGTTTACTTCCTTGTTATTTCCTTTTGTATTTTTTATGCCGTCTTACATCACCATGTTGAATAGTTACATGTTAAAAGTGTTATTGGCTATGTAATCTTTGAAGCATGCTTTTTTTTCTCAGATGAAAAGGTTCTTGTTTGCTGTGGAGCATGTAAAGAGGATTTGGTTAAGGATCAGAGAAAAGGCAAGGCACTGACTGCAGTCATGTTAGACAGACAGGGAGGATGAGAGAGACTCAAAGAAAGAGTGTGAGAGAGGCAGGAATAACTTACACACACTGGTCTTCTTCGAGTGTTACGTCCAGTTCAAACAACCAAATTGGTGCTGTCTCCGGACTCACTGCCTCTTGTAACTCCCACCTCTGCTCTGCACAACACCCCTACACCTTATAGCAGTCAGAGGGCATGGTCGAACTACAACTAAAGGACAAAGGGACACTCTTTAACATCAGCAAGTTCACATTTTGTGCAGAAAACAGACGGCAGAAAGAGAAGGCCATCGATGTAAAACTGGAACAGCCGTCCCTGATCGGAGAGGAGGGACTGCGACACCCCTTATCAGCTACTTCCACTGCTGTCCTGACATTTTACCCTGCCAGTTTCACAGGAAATCTGATTTCCAGCTAAACAGCAGCCAAGGCTGCAGTGACCACTCCATCCTGAAGACTAAATTCAGGGAAAAAAGGCTGAAACTTGTCAGCAAAGTTTACTGATGTCAATACGTAGGATGTCTGAGTGGGGATGTTTTCTAGCAGTAGAAATGCAGCTTTAAAATGGAAATATCAGAATGCTACTTGCAACAGCAAGAGAAAAATGTTGACATATTTGTAGGACAAAGACACACCAGCTGTATTTTTTTACATTGAGGCAACTCAGCTTGACTGTGGGGAGGAGACAGAACACAAAGCAATATTTCCTGTGTCCAATTCAGACGCTTTGTGAACCCAATCATGCACCACGACCCCCCTCCTAAGACTTCTCGCTGCAGTCACTGCATTCTGTTTAGTGGTGGGGGGTTTGCTATAACCATGTCTGAACTGAACATATACTTATAGTTAGATCTGAATGGATTAGCTGATTAATGGAGCAACAAAAAGTTAAGTGGCACCTCCAAGTCTCTCCAGATTTGCTGTTTTTCTCAGTTTTATATCAAATGTAAGTTAAACACGCTTAACTCGCCTACCAGCTTGTAAAACAATTTCTTATGGTACAATCTTAGAATCCTTCTCAGATCAAAATGTTGATAAGTATTTTTACATGTGCATTAACATCGTGGTTATTATAGAGAATGTGGAACTCCCTGGTGATATTTTGTGCATGTACATATATCCTAGTTTCAGAAACCTGGATAAGCTCTTTTTGCAGTTTTGAGAAACCCAATTTAAACACCTTATCCAGACTTCTGATCACTGTCCGACGCGTGCAGGTACGTCGTCAATACAAGTTGCGTAGCAGTAAGTAAAATAAAATTGTTATCTTATTCCCAGTATGATGAGAAAGGATAAGAGATAAGACACAGAACTGGAATACTAGCGTGCATGCAAACATACTTCATTGTGAAACCACTATCTCATTGTTATTCTGTAAAATTGTGTTTACGTGATCTAGAATTTGCAGCTCTTTCTGTTATTTTTCCACTTCGTATCAGGTCCTTTGAACCATTTACATCTGATGCTGTTTTTCAGAGAATGGGACTCGATTCCTCTCTGCTCTGCCTCGAGGAATAAAGAGATAAATTGAGGCTGAGCTCCAGTGATGAATAGGTGTCATGTCCAGGGGCTGTGCAGGTACACCTAAGCTGCTTCAAGCCACACAAACATGAGATAAGCTGCTGGCCTACACGTCACCTCAGCTGAGGCTTAATTCATAAATTTACTTCTTATGGCAGCACTAACCTGAAGGGAAGAGGAGAGAGCCTGTGAGATGTTCAAATCCTGAACTAGATGGATTAAGTGGATCAGAAGTCTGCTGCCCTCCTTAAAGGAAGGAAAAACCCTTGTCTCACTGTTAACATCAGCCTGTGATCTTCACAGCACTCCACAAATTTGTATCGAACTGTTAATGTTTTAGACAATTCCAGAAGTAAGTCTCAGAAAACATGTTGTCATTCAGCTAGACACGAGAACTGTGAACAATAATATAATACAACCGTTTTGTCACAATAACATGAGAAGAGAATGGGACGGTAGGGAGATGAAGAGACAGGTATGTTGTTCAAGTGTTCTACAGAGAAGATAAGCAATCCTATTAAATCCACACCAACTCTATATTTTAAAATGCATCCCACTAAAGATGAAAGGAAAGAGGAATACCTGTGTTTATGGTGAAATGACACATCTCTCAAGTCATCTGAGAGGATTTCCTCTTTTATTCTGCATCCATGAGACAGGATAGATCATGGGAGTTTATGGTTCCTTTGTTAATCAGACTACAGTAACACAGATCCACTATTTTAACTAGATGGGAAGTCAGAACACAACTAAAATCTAAAACTTGGGAGTATCCTAATATTTCTAAAGTTGGTTCTGTTATTTGTCCCAGTATAAAACAGTGATGTTGGTGTTGGTGGTGCGGTTTCAAGGCTGCCCAGTCAGCAGCAGGATCCAGTCACTAACAGATTCCCAATAAAGGTGTGTGTCATCTGACAAAAGACTTCTGTGAAGGGTGGTTCTGTGTATTATTGCTCCTCGCTCAAGCAGAAATAGGAGCATTGAAATGTCCTTCGAGTCGGCGGAGCAGATTGATTTGAGTTACGTTAGGATGGAGGAACAATAAAATAAGGGTATCCAAAGCACCACAGCTATAGCAATCTGATTAATTCATGTAAGGGTGGACAATATGGACACAATCTTTATCAGGGTTTTATATCATGACAGCAATATACAGTATATTGTGATATAGTACATTTTCTGTATATTCAGCTGCGAAACTTTATATGTAAATGTGTATATAGAATAACCTGATGGGAGTGTTTTTAATTCAGCGAATAATCTAATACAAATGCAAAATATCATCTCACAGTGTATATCACCTGCAACTAAATACATGCATTAGCTAAATATGTGTTCACACTTCATAAAGGGGAGCCCTGAATATCACGTAGTGATGCCTGCTGGAGATCTGAGCTCCTGGAGCGAGCCAGAATGTGCTGTAGTAGTATGCGAGTACTATTCACTATGTGTACAGAAGTTCTGCCTCTGTGATTTCCTGCCAGGCTGTTCAGTACGCCTCCAAACGTCCACAACGCCTCCACCTTGTTTATGAAACAGTGAAAATCCAACACTGCTCCAGGAGTTCACTGTCTGCAGCTCTGCTCTCTGCTCTTCACTCTTCCATTTCACCATAATGACAACAGCAACACAGCAGAGCGTGACATGAGGAAGAAAACCCTTCTGAGCCATTAAGCGATAGACACAGACAGTGGAGTGTTTACAGTGAGCTGGCCTCTTTCTGCTCTTCAGCTCTTCAATTTCATCCACTTTCCGCTGTCTTTTTTCCTCCCTTCCCCTCGTTCTCTCGAACACTTCATATCTTTCTCTCACCACTCTGCTGTCTGCTTCCATCTGGGTTTCTCCATCGCTCATCTCAGTCTCTGTTTAGGCCCTAGTCCTGTCTCTCATTGTCCACTTTCCTATGCTCTCTCTTTCAGAACCTTCTTTTTATTCCCCCCTCTTCAACCTGCTCTTCATTTCAGGGGCTCTCTTTTCCCTACAACTCTCTCCTTTTCTGTGTCCATGTAAGGAGAAACATCTCTGCCAGTGGTGGAAGAAGTACTCAGATATTTTACTTAGAGTAAAAGTAGCAATACCACAATGGAAAAAGTACATAAGTATTAGCAGCAAATTGTACTTAAAGTATCAAAAGAGTACTCATTGTGGAAAAAGGCCCCATTCAAAGTGTCACTTTAATTTTTATTTATTATTGGAATTGTATTCCTGATTCATAGAGCTAATTTTAACAACTGTACAACAATGCATCCTTTTATAAACTGATCATATGTTTGACATAAAATCTTGATATGAAAAGTAGCTAGTAACTTTAGCTGTCAGACAAATGTAGTGGAGTAAAAAGTACAATATATCCCTCTGAATTGCAGTGGAGTAGAAGTATAAAGTAGAATTAAATGGACACACTCAAGTAAAGTACCTCAAATCTGTACTTAAGTACAGTACTTGAGTACTTAGTTACATTCTATCACTATCTCTGCAGTATCAAAATACGCACTGAAACAAGTGGAAAATGTTCACACAGCACCTAAACATACTTGGTGTAAATATATGGTGCACCTTTCTGTTTTCACCTGATTTTACAGGTGCAAAACAATTAAACACTACTTTTTAGCAACGTACTGGTTTTGATTTTTCTTTATACCCAACCTATATTGGGATTTGACTTCCAAAGCTTAGGCAAGACTGGCCTCCGAAGAAGAACAACCGCATCAGTCGTTTCAGCCAGTGCCCCAACACGACATGTGACACAGTCCTCTAGGTTCCGCAGTAATTATGAAGGGAGCAAACAATGAAGTCAGGTGACGTTATTAAAGAGTGACAAAGAGCACGTAGGGAGGACGTCGGGGTCGATGGACGAGTCAATAAAACAGATTTCATCGTATCGGACTTTAAAACGGCAGACTGCTGATTGTTCCATCTTAACCATGTGTTTACTATTGTCTCCATTTGATCCCAAACCATGATGTTTCTCTAAACTTAACCAAGTCAACTTTGTACCTAAACCTAACCAAACCTTAACCATAGTGTTGTCACATCATAAAATGCATCTATTTTTCAACAGTGTTTTGTAACGGTTCTGGAAGGCACAGACAAATGATGTCGTCCTGCACGCAGGGGCATCCGATCAGAAAACGCTGCTATGTGTCATTCTTGAGGGCATGGACGAACAACGTATTTTGTCTTTTAATTTGGAGGCCCATTTCCTGACACAATACTTCAGGGGTAAGACCTGAAACTGCATGAGATATCAGTTTTTATCTACAGCAGTTTCTAACGCTAAGATAAGATTTGACAACTCAGGAAAGTTAGCGCTGGAAAGCACAGTATTTGTATTTGGAAATCCTTTTTGATGGGAAAAAAGTTCTGTTGTCAGTTCTTCTTTTTGTAGCAAAACTGTCAAACATGTCATTAAAGACAGGTACCGTCAGCAAATTGACTCCCGTCCGTGCGTGAGTGGGCTTTCACTCTTCATCGTCTGTTAGAATGACAACAACCAAAACTATTCTATAACCATTTGTCATGAGGAAATTAGGATAAATGGTAGGCCTATTTCACCAGTCCTTGTATCACCTGTACTCTCTGCCCCACCTTTCCTCCCTCTCTCCCCCTCCTCCAGCCTGTGCAGTGTCATCCATCCTGTATATTTAAGGTGGACAATTTCAGGGGGCTATTAGGATGAAGAGGCAGAGCCTGAATGCAAGTCAATCCTGACATTAAGGTAATTCATCACACTATTGATGCTTCACGCTTGCCATATTCTGCATGCTGGACCTGCGATTCTGTTAAAGTGTGTGTATGAGAGACAAATAGAGTGTGTGTGTGTGTGTGTGTGTGTGTGTGTGCAGCTCCAGGCTCGCGGGCTAATATTGCTTCATAACAGACTATTTTCCATGCCACATTACCCCTCCATCCCTCCCCCCTCCATCCTCTCTGCCTGTCTTGTCTCAGGCCCAGTATAATAAAAAACCCAGCATGCCATGGGCCAGCGCTGCCATTGCGACTGTTTGTTGAGCTTGGCTGATCGATAGAGGCTGTGAATATTTTCCACTCATCTCTGTCCTGTTGTACAGAGCCATCGATCCGGCCTCAACAACGCGCCTCCGAAGATACGAAGGTGAGCGTGAAGACGGACAGGAAGTCAGGCAGGTGGCTCTTCAAAACATCCTGGAATGCCAAAGAGCGAAACCCATTTCACCTCTGCGGTTCGATCGGTCGATTGCTCACTTTATATGTTCGTGACAGCAGGGAATAGGAGAGAATGTCTCCGCTCGGAGGCGAGAAGAAAAACGAGGAGAAGACAATGTCAAAACATCAGCGCCTGACGTGCAGCTGGTGTGCAAAGCATCCATAACTGAGGCATATACAGTATATTAGAAAGGCTGTTCAAAAAAAGGTCACAAGTTCAAACTGCAAGAACGAATGTGTTCACCAGAAATATCACATCTTGTCAGTATGAGCAAGGCATCAGCTCACGTGCTGTCTCTCTTGACATGAGTGTGTCGGGTAAATGCCTTCGTGTGAAACCGACGGTTTTTGCTTGGTTTTCAAAGCATACAAGACTCTAGCCGTCAGAACACCTCGTAGCTAGATATGCTTGATATTATTTTCAGGATAGGTTGTGCTACTGAGAGATTTAGAACTGGAACTGCACATGTTCTACAGATTTTATTAGAGATGTATTTCATATCGCATGGTTATAATTTATATGCAACTTTTATTAATTTTGTTGTTTTTCTGCTTGTATGCCCAAAGGTTTTCAACAAACAACAAATATCTGTATATGAATGGAGAGAGGAGAGTGTCGGTGTTATTTATATAGATATAAGAGCCATGTTTGTGGGAAATTCTATAATTGAGTCTTAGGTCTGTCATAAAAATGTTATTTTCATGTACAATTGGCTTGCTCAATTCATAGAGACTCAATTATAATCTATTATAATAGTTTTATGAACGTGTCTACCAACTACCGAAGTCTAAACATGATCATTCTGAGTCAAGATCTGGAGGTCATTTTATGATGTCTAAATGTATTGAAGGACATTTATCCTCTGGAGACATCTGAGAAGCACTACTGCCTATAAGAGTATGCTGCACTGATTCCAGACGCATGCATCTGATGGCTGCGTGTGCTCGGGTTTGACTGACTTGTGCCACTGAGAAGAAGGGGTGTGATGTTTGACACAATAGCATCAAACAGGAGCTATGAAATTAAGGGGTTAAAGTGGGGAGCTTATGCAAATAATGCATTAGTCCCGAACCTCAGCATTCCATCAAACAAACATACTCACAACAAAGTTTAACTTGTCTGAAGTTTGAGCTGAAAATTCATTGGAGACTTTTCTTTCTCCACTTCTTCATGGTTTGGATAATGTGGAGGAACACAACGACAAAAGAAAGGAAAGAGAAATTGCACAAAAACAACAAATTCCGACTGAAATTGCAGCGTTTGAGTCATACAGGATTAGTAATATCAGGGGGCTCTGTCTTCAGCAGAATGTGGAAGGCAATTTGCACTTTTACTTTACAAATTACAGACGCTGCAGATTTGTTGAAATCACTGGCACTTTCCGCAATTATTACAAATCACCGGATGTCCCCTGGTAGTATTAGAGCTGAGTGAACAAGTTATAGGAGAATAAATGCTGAATTTCTGAGGATTTAAATCAAGAAAGAGAAAAATAGTAGATGCTTTTGCAACACTGAAAATGAACTGTGAATCAGTGACTTTATATCCTGCACAGGCACCATTGTCTGATGTACTTTTGTACTGTCAGTCATTTCTTTTGTCCATTTGCTGGTAAATACCACTATTTTTTATTCTTTTTCAGATGAGATGATGTGTATTTCATTTCAGAATAAAATGGTGCCATTTCTCTATAATACCTCAGTGAAATTTCTCTGGCTGTAGTTGAGTAGAGTTCCTTCAAAGATCACGAGCCCCCCACCTGAGCTGTGATGCATTTAAGCTTCCGGTGTCTCTCTGTGGTCGAGCGTTTGTTGTCAGTGAACTTTGTGTAGTTATTAAAGTTAGATCACGCGGATAAAGGTTGTCCTCTCGCTCGACCTCTGCCTCTCTTCCCAGAGACAAAGGGCTTATTTTTAGCTTCATCGTGAGCAGACTCTTTCACGCAGATGTACGCCGACAGCACAGAGGCAAACGTACACAAAGATGTCGTTTTGTGCGTGACAAAAATGATTCACACACAGAAAGAAGTGTACACATTCACTCCCATGCACGTCTCCTATGTCAACACACACAGGGTCTGAATCATTTAAGAGACATGGAGGTGTGTGCGGAGTCTTTTCTTTCCACCCCTCTCATCTTATTGCTGACCTTTTAAGGAGAGACAGGAAGACAAGTTTAAAAAGGCTAAAACTGCAGCAAACCTTCACCTTACTAATTAGACCTGCAGCTGCAGATATGCATCAAAGATGAGGAAGAAAGGTTTGTTTATACAATATATACACCATCACTAAGATGCACTCGGTGTTTACTTACCATCCAAGAGGTGGGGAGGGAGGGAGGTATAACAGAACAGACAGCGGGGGGTGAATTTAAGAACTGGGGGAGCAGGGAGGAGCTTATTTTGTGCAGTTTCCAAATACAGGCAGATATTGCTTCAGATATGTTCATGTAGGTGAAGATGAAGAATCAGCTTGATACACATGATGAAATGTTGGTTTAATCACTCAGAATGAACCAGACACACTGTAACAGTCAGGTCATTAACTTGCAGCTGGTTCATGTGATGGAGCCGATACGTTATATCAGTACTGACAGAGAAAGATAACAGGGGATGAGCAAAAAAAGGAAGCAAGTATAAGAAATACTGTGAACCAAAGCCTCAACTGGAAAGGAGGTCTGGGCCAGCCCCCCCAGAGAGACAGAGAGAGAGAGACAGAGACAGAGAGAGAGAGAGAGACAGAGAGAGAGAGAGACAGACAGACAGAGAGAGAGACAGAGAGACAGAGACAGAGACAGAGAGAGACAGACAGAGAGAGAGAGACAGACAGAGAGAGAGACAGACAGACAGAGAGACAGAGACAGAGAGAGAGAGAGAGAGAGAGAGAGAGAGAGAGAGAGAGAGAGAGAGAGAGACAGAGAGAGAGAGAGAGAGAGAGAGAGAGAGAGAGAGAGAGAGAGAGAGAGAGAGAGAGAGAGAGAGAGAGAGAGGCAGACAGAGAGAGAGAGAGAGAGAGAGAGACAGAGAGAGAGAGAGAGAGAGAGAGAGAGACAGAGAGAGAGAGAGAGAGAGAGAGAGAGAGAGAGAGAGACAGAGAGAGAGAGAGAGAGAGAGAGAGAGAGAGAGAGAGAGAGAGAGAGAGAGAGAGAGAGAGAGAGAGAGAGAGAGAGAGAGAGAGAGAGAGAGAGAGAGAGAGAGAGAGAGAGAGAGAGAGAGAGAGAGAGAGAGAGAGAGAGAGAGAGAGAGAGAGAGAGAGAGAGAGAGAGAGAGAGAGAGAGAGAGAGAGAGAGAGAGAGAGACAGAGAGAGAGAGAGAGAGAGAGAGAGAGAGAGAGAGAGAGAGAGAGAGAGAGAGAGAGAGAGAGAGAGAGAGAGAGAGAGAGACAGAGAGAGAGAGAGACAGACAGAGAGAGAGAGAGAGAGACAGAGAGAGAGAGAGAGAGAGAGAGAGAGAGAGACAGAGAGAGAGAGAGAGAGAGAGAGACAGAGACAGAGAGAGACAGAGAGAGACAGAGAGAGACAGACAGAGACAGACAGAGAGACAGAGAGAAACACAAGGGGGGAGCGCGTCACACTGCTGCCTTCTGTCTTTGACCCCCGCCTGCCTCACCATCCTGTGAGCCTGGTGTACTTTGATTTTTGCTAATAAATCATTGAACTGATGCTGTCTGCCGGCTTCTGCCTGCATTTGGGTCCTAACCCTGTTCTGCTCACACCAGTCAGCATTAGCAACACTGTTAGCATTAGGGTGGTGTCAGTACAAGTGTAACTGAATCAACAGTAAGCTGATGGAGAAGCAAAGTGTGGGAATCATTAAAAGTCTAATAGTGCCTAACAGCTCCATTGGATCAAGGGTCCTTAACCTTTTACAGGCAGGAAACTCCCTGAGCTACACTCCGGCTCATTAAAACATATTACTTCTTCACAGCTGAATGCAAACCAAACAAGAAGGTCAAACTACCAAACATCTCATTAACAACGTGACATTTAAAAAACAAAAAAAAAAAAAGGTCTCACCCCGACAGCCAGAGTCATTGAAACACACTACTTCAGTTTAACTGCAAACCAAATCAAGAAGCCCAAACTATAGAATTATTATTTTATTATTTATTATTATTATTAGTTATCATGATGGTGAGCTCAGAAACTTCTGGAGCCAAAAAAAAAAAAAGACTACTACTCTAGACTGAGTAAATTAAACTAAATGGGTTTTAATTTAGTTACAGTGTTTGAGTCTCACCTTAGAAACAGGCTTAGCAAAAATGTCCGCTGTAATGTCACGATTCAACTGAACTTGGCTTATAAGTCTTATTAACAAAATTCACAAATACTTGCTAATCAAATGTGTCGAAATAAATTGATAAAATACTGGTGTCTACATATGCATTTGAATTAAATGCTGACATTAAATGTCAGTTTATGCACAAATATAACGAATATCTCGGTTTTTTGTCTATTTCTAATTTTGTGTTTGTTTCTTTACTTCTCATAAGAAACTTATACTTAATTCTGTCTGACTGATTATCAGCTGCTCCAACAAGAAACTTCCTACTATGGACAAAAAACTGAAAGCAAAATCCACAAGCCTCTGCTCTGCGAAATCAATTTCACTTCAATTCATCTCCATTAAATCCTCACGTTTTGTGGCATGCCGACAAATGGCAGACCAGGGAGCGCAGATTAGAACCACAATCCCCCTGCATGACGAGTCCAGCACTGCACAGCAAAAAGGGATGAGATGATGACGATCATTTCCCAGTCACATCTCAGATGGGTAATAGTTTGGGTATTGTAGTGTCAGTCTTAAAATGCCAGAGAAAACATTTGGTTCAGGTGACATTTCTCTACTAACAGCTTACACCAAACGACTTTTCAAGCAATTTGACTGTCGCAGACAAATTTCCAAATGTCGGAATAAAATCGGGAGAGTTTTGCAAGAGTTACGGTCCCGCCGTCGATTGTTTGGTGTAAGGTGGATCTCGTCTTGACGTTCCGATAAAATCCAACATGTTTAATGTTATCAGAAGTTTTAATTCTTGGCTCATGCAAAAAGTGCACTCCAATGTCAACAACCAATAGGTGCGCTCTCTCCAGCACCAAACAGGAAGCAGCAAACTGGCTAAATAGTAACAGTCAAACATGACGTGATAGAGTGGAGAGGGAAAAACAGTTGACAGAAATTACTGCAGCCCTCGAAATCCCCAGTGAGTGTGCTACAGCTAGCCAGCTAACCGCTGTCCCGGAATGGGGCTATTTGCAAGCTAACGTTTTGCTATTAGCCTCTGAGCTAACCGTACATTTCAGCTGAAGATTGTTAGCTTCAATCAAATATGGCTGCAGTGCTCAATCTCTCCATTTCTCTCAGAGGCCTTCAAAACAAGTCGGTCCATGTTTAATGTTACAATCTATTGGAAAACTCTGAATAGCAGGAGTAACTTAAGTTAGCCCTCCAATCCTGGTATTACATCCATGTAATTAAAACAGGCGTGCAGCGTTGAGGGTAACGTGACGTCTTTCAGCACCACGGATGCTGTGACAGAAGCGGCTACTTCCCCCCTAAAATGGCGGTTAGTGCGGTTCGTTCCAACTCTGATATAGATCAAACAACCGGACCGAGACGTTTCCAAGCACATATGTTAGCATTATTTCAAAATCTAAACTACTACTAAGTCCATCTGCTGATCCTGAAATCTGTAGGAAGCAATCTTAGAATTTGTCTGTGCAAGCAATGTATATTTATATAATATATATAAATAATAAATAAATAAAATCTAATAAAGTCTTTTCAAAGTCTTCTGATATACGGTGGGCATGAAATAGCCTTATTTCTTCAGGCTAAACCAATCTGCTGACTAATGAAGCCAGTGTGACAGTGTATTCTGATGTTCTGTAACGTTTCTCCTACTAACATCCTATTTCACTTTCTCCCTTTATGTCTTACTTTCTAACTTTTTATGTCTTTCCCAGCGACCACTTTCAACTCCTGTGTGACTGCTCTTCCATATTATATCCTTTACGCTCCTCATTCAACTCTTCTTCTGCCTTCATCTGTCTCACTTTCTTTCTACTTCCAACTCAGTGCAGATTTTTCAATCTTTAAAGCAGCATTAATGCAGTCAAACCCATCCTTTTCTCTTCCAGTTCATCTTGTAATTGATACATAGTCTTCTACTCATATGTATGACTGATATTGACATTTTATTGCCCCAGAGAAAACTATCCGGACCTTAACTGCCAGCAAATCTAAATGAATTATGAATATTACATTTCGAAACTTTGAGAAGTTCAATATGATTAGACTGAGGTATTGAGGTGAGAATATTATATAAATATCTCAGAACTGTCTCCATATGGTTTCAATACAGCATTATTACCTGAAGGACATTCGGCGCTGTGATGACGGTATGACAGTGATGAATAAAGGTATGAGTACTATCAGCGGGAGTGAAGTACCTCTAATCACAGCACTGAATGTACTCTCAGAAACTATGCCCTGCAGGTAAAGAACACGGTCAGTGTTAGAACAGCTTTTACACAACAGTTAACAACAGTGGATGTACTGTCTGAAGTCAGTGTTCTTGTAATGTTGAAAAATACAAATGAATCGTAAGAATCAGCTTCATCAGTGCCGTTGCTGCAGTGCAGATGTCTGGAGTATTACACCTGGTTGTTTTCACTTTTAAGAGAACAATGCATTCACTGACTTCGCTGCATGGATTACACAACACGTCCTCACACCTAAACCACAGAATGGGTTGTTTTACCAATGACTCCCAAAACGACACATGACCGTTTGAGAGTACCACCTACAGGCGTACCGGACCTTCGTCGTCATGGTTACGTAGGTTGACGTATGTCACATGACTTACAAAATGGTCGCAGTTTGGTTAGGTTTAGACACCCAAACTACCTAAGTTTAGGAAAAGATCATGGTTTGGGTTAAAATAAGTATGTTACGTACGTAAGTAAGTCACGTGACGTTACTTAAGTCAGCGTAGACTGTCGGTGTCGCACAGGACACGAGCAGCGGTTTCCTGGGTGAAAGTCCCGTGTCTGATCCATCCAACCAGCCAGGCCTCCTCCTTATGCAGACTTTGTCGCACTTTATACTACCTCACCGGACTTCCTCTTTTGCTCTCGTCATAATTACTACGGCCACTCGAGGTCGCCGCCTAAAAATCAATGTAAATATGGGTCGTAATAAGCTGCTTGAACAGACGACCTATACGGCGGTATATCTGAGGATGACGGTCTGGGATTACACAACTTAAACAAGTGTGTCAAGTATCCGCTTAATGATTTTCATAGAAGTGAATGAACAGCAGCGGTAGCCTGGAACTGTAGGAAAGACACATTCAGAACTCTAGAACTGTGCAGCATGCTTTTGAAAATTGTCTTCACAAATGTGAAGTATATGACTTTTATTAAAGGAGCTAACACCTGCAAAAGATATATATATATATTTTTTTTCATCTGATAGATATAATGCTTGCACAAAAAGTTGGTTGCGCTATTTTACTGTATAACAATATATTTCAAGAGGTTGCTAATATTTTGTCCCCAAAAAGTACTGTGAAACACCTGTCTGACAATAACTTTTCTGAAGAAGTTAAAACAGTTTTGGTTATTTTATAAGTTATCTATTTTTTTTTTCTGGGTGGGGCATGGTTGGATAGATGCAATGCCACAAGCTTCTGGGCACCAATCAGGACTGAGCAACAATTTCAAATCTGATTACAGTTGGTCGGTTCTTTGGTCATTTTCAAATCAGATCTGATCAAACCACACCCACACAGTCCTGATGAAGGAGGATAAGAAAAGACCAGAGCCAACAGGCCACAGATGGAGGTTGTGACATCAATTGAAGGAGAGGGAATGAGGTGTTGTTGTTCAGAGGTAAACCTCTGGCAGATAAATGGCTGTGGTTTCTCTCATCAGCATCAGAAACAACATCTGCTCCTCATTGTCTCTCTCTTTCATCACTCATGGGCTGCAGCAGGTCACTGCACTGCTCTTCACACTCTGTCTGCACGTGTGTCTGTGTATTACATCTGTTAAATGTCCTATTTCTGCTTGTGTGTGTGTGTGTACATATAATAGAGCATAGGATACAGTGGACGATATAGGCGTGTGTTTGTGTGCGTTTGTGTAGCATCCATCTGAAAGTCTGACGCGTCGCCCCAGTCAGCAGTCGTCTTCCCTTCACGCGTCATTGGCTGTCGCCATGAGACCAGGACGTATTCAGCCAGTTAGCTCAGAGGGATAACAGTGAAGTGACCTGCTGTGTAAGGTGTTGCAGTGTCTCTAAATGTCAGCGGCCACAATCAACGGCTGTCATACAGTGAATGGAAGGTGAGGAAACAGGTGACATGTCACCTTATGTCATCACATTATTGGCTGAAATCTCAGCAACGCAGCTGTGTGGACGCCGCAGTGACACAGGTGCTAAGTGAAAAACCCTGTCCAGTTTAGTTATTGAGTGTGGGACTGTAAAGTCACAAAAACACAAATGAAACAAATAAAAACATCTCATTAAATACTGTACAAGAGACAGGACAAGCATGCTCAATGGACCAGAATGCATTCCAGTCAGGACAGACACTTTAGACTAATAAAGTCTAAAATGTTACCATCACTGTGACTCTCTCCATCTAGTTCTACTGAATACAACACATAATCATATTTTCAAAAGGTTGTCAAAAGAGCATTCTGGGAAATACCACTGAACATCAAATGTGTGATCATGTTTGCTTAGTCTTTCATCAGATAGTCTAGAAATGGCAAAATTCTGATTGAAATCAGGAACTGATTTATTCAGGATAAATTGTGTACGTGCGCTTGTGTTTTGACAATATTTAACATTTTAGAATTTCAACTTCTTTTGTCAAAAAACAAAACAAAAAACTGGTTTTGTCGAAAAACATGATAATAATTCTCCAAGTCAGAGTTCGAAATATGGGAGCGCTACGAGGAGCTCGGCTCCCCTGAAAGAGACATGAGCTCCTCGGAAAGATATTTAGCTCTACAATATGTAACATTTTGGTGCCACCTTTTTTCCTGTATAAATGTATATTTTCCTGCATATTTACATCCTGAAATAAGTAACAGGCTAATAGTAAAGCACTTGTGAACGTGTGTGTTTATTCATACATAACAATTTCTGATATGCAGCAAGCACTGGGTGTTGTGTTTAGAATAGCTGTTGGAAAAGTATTATAATTATGTTATAATACAATCTCTATCATTTTGTGTCTGTTTTCTATCACTAAAATCCCAGTCTGGTCTACAAATTAGTTCAGTTTGTTGTTGTATGCATGACTGAAACACAAATTGCAGGACTGATACAACAGAACGAGAAAACCACCGGTGCCTGACTGCATCCACTCGATAATGGATTTTTCAGGTGGATACAGATATAGATATTTGACAGTTAAAAATCCTCATAAAAAATATTAGTATTCAATTTTTAACAGATGCATAACAAATACGTTTGACAAAGATCACTTAAATTTGGTTATGTATGAAACATTTGACAGTTGAAAAATAAAATCATCGGTGCTCCTTGTGTCACTTATCCACGGATACCAATATATCTGTGCTGCAGCTCTGATCCTGGGTCTCACCTGGAAACAGGTCAGATCTGTATTTGTGTTTGAAATCAGGTGACCAGTAGAGATTAAAATGATCATTTTGGGGCATCATGGTAGCCATGGCACATACCAAGTAATCGTAACATTCCCAGTTTGACTGTTAGTAGGTGTAGTCCTCTCTGTGTTGGAGCAGCTCAGGACCATGAGCTTCTGGTTGAACTGTAGAACTCTCACAGGTATGAACTGTACTGAACTGAAAGTGTACATACGTCTCCTGCAGCTATTAAAGACTTTTTTTTTTGTTACTTTTCCCAAAACTGAAAGGTTCAGCCTGCTGTGGCCTCAGCATTTAGACCACACTAAGCTCTCTGTGTTCTCTGGAAAGTGCAACAGACTGACATTTACTGCTAATGTAAGCAGAAGAAGAAGAAAACGGTAGAGGAGTTCCTGGAGGAGACAAAAGCTTAATTGAGTGCTGACTGTCTCTTCTCTGTCCTCCCCGATGCCTTCAGCCGAAGCTGCTGCTGTTGTTGCTGCAGCCGAATATGAGACCGGACAGTTGTTTGTCTATTAGCACCGCTAATCACACTGAGCCACCCGTGTCAATAAAACTCATTATATGAAACAAGAGGCTCATCAGCCGGGCACTGCCCTGCTTATCAGCACAGCCAGGTCCAATTCATCACTGCCACACTTATGAAACATCATCATCTTTTTAAATCAGTGTGGGCTGGACTCTAACTGGTTACGGACAAAGTCTAAGCTGATTAGTAACTTAAAAGTAGCTCCAGTTTGCACAGCTACTTAAAAAAAAGCTGCTAATGACATAGGATAAACAACATTTTTTTACACATTTTTACTAATAATATTGCTTTGAGCCAGGCTGCTTTTGCTTGGTTTTCCCTTTATTTACAGGCTTATGACATGGTCACTTTGTGTCTTAGCATGCCTCATACATTGTTCCTTTAAGGATAAGTTAGGCTACTCAGCAATGCTATAATCTGGCATGTCAGTTGTGCTTTACATGTTCTAGGACAATTTTATATTGTAGAGTAACCCGGGTTGTTTGCCATTACTGCGGTGGTATCTCACTTTCAAATCAGCACAATAAGCCTGTGATGTTTAAAGGATTTAATATTTGAACTGCTTTTGCCAAGAAATATGATCACAGAATCCTGTCAAACATGTTACATACTGACAGTTTGAGATTTTGGCTGAATGATGCATTTCATCAGATTAAAATGGAAGAAATCAGATTGCAAGTTTGTTGATTTATAATCATACCCATTTACTGCCAGTGTGGGTATAATTACTACACAACACTTTCACATACTGTATCAGAATCATTCTGTCAAGGTTGAAGAGACTGTTGTCACTGCAAAGAGGAAGTTTTGCAGTTTGTGTGTGACATCTGTGAGCTCCGGTTTGACAGTTAGGATTGAAAAAAGGTTTTCATTTACTAAAATGTAAAATGTTCATTGTGTGACACAAATGACACAAATGATAATTGGTCAGATGTGGTTATGTAATTTTGAACGCTTCAAATCATAAAATGTTTCGTCCTGCAAAGCCACTGACATGAAAATGGATTTTGCCATGTAGTATGCAAAACTGATTACATTTTCTTTTCGCATTTCAAAGCTGAAAGTGCAGAGATATGTTATTGTTCCAGGCCGAACACAGACAGGTGTAATGAGCAGACCCAGAGATCATATCAAAAATACAGGCGCTTATCCAGCTAATTAATTAGACTAATACAGCTGTGTGCGAACTGCACTGTGCTGAGGTGTGTGTCTGTCAGCTTGTGATACTTCATCACTGTTGTCACATGGCAGAGTGCTGATGCCAGATGTGTCAGTTAGTGTTTAAAGCCTATTAACAGTGTCAGATGTGATCGGCAGCAGCTGGACAAACAGCGGAGCTGACAGTATGTTGCTTTCAGCCAGAGACACAAATGTACATGTGAAGCTGTTAGCTCGGCCTTCCTGTTAGCTTTAATGTGATACTCTATTGATCTATGTAGCAAGGATCTATAGTCTTTTTCTCTGCCTGCCCCTACACAGGAAGGTCAGAGGTCAGGCTCAGCTACACAAACGTTCCTGTTCACTCTGGTTCCTCTAGTTGGTCTCCTAAAGACATCAATCTGTAGGATGTAAGAGAAAATAAGAAATTGAGGTGCCAGTTCAGTGCCAACTTTATCCGTAAAGTTATTTAACAAAAAAGTAAACTGCTCTCTGGCTGCAGCTGCTGTAATGAGTGGATTCAGTGGGTTTTTATGTTTTGTATCATCGTAAATGTCTGTTTAACAAAACAAGACATCTGAAGACATCTGGGAATCTACGATGCATCGCACGTTTGTTTTTTTTTTACATTTTATAGAGTAATTTACTAATTTATAAACTAACTGACAGATTTAATGGTAATGAAAATAGCACTTCTAATGTATTGTAAACACAATATGTATAGTGCAATTGTGTAATATTGTGTATTATGTAAAACTGAAAGAGACCCTCCCAAGAAGAACTACCAAATCCATCTAGCAGAAGTAGTAAATATGACGGGAGCAAAGGAGGAAGTCGGTGACGTTATTGTACAGCAGGCCACATTGGAGGAGGTCGGGGTGGATGGACAAAACATCAGACTTCAACACGGGAGATGTTTGTTTCCTGTTTCCAACCAACAGGAACATTGTTTTTTTTAAGCATGACCACGATTGTCCCATAACCTTAACCATGTTTAACCACGCATATATGATTAAAGGTGGGGTGAGCGACTCTGATACAGTACACGTCTTTTTGTCAAATTCAGCGAATATCTCCTCACGCTCTATATCATGTCATGGTGTAGGATTTCTCCAGAATCGCATCCCCCACTTTTAATCAAAATATGGCATCATGTCACATCACTTGACGCCTGCATCATACAGTAGTAGCAGCCAAGGTGAGGTACGCATGTGACGATCCGGGGAGCAAGTGCTGTAAAATATCAGTATTTTTTGGAGTGACAAAATGAGAAAAACACCCTGAGTAAAAAATATGTCGATGCTGTGAAATTCACCGTGAGTGAAGCTGTTTTGATGGATGTGTGTGTTGCCCTTTAATGTACAAAATTTACTGTTGCACTTCAAATGTACAGCATATTACCAAAACTATCATTATGCAGTGGATACTTAGATTGTGAGATATATTTATATCATTTTGGGCTTAGTTGCTCTTCAGCTTTTAGATGATTATCTACGGTTCTTTGGTGTATTTTGTTTCCTGCCACCTTGAGTGTCTATTGTTGTTGTTGTTGTGTGACTTGGCAGCTGTAACATTGGAATTAATATAGTACAGTATCATAAGTAAATGTTTAATAAGAGCAGCGGTGTGTTTTCACAGTTTTAGCTGTTGCTGTGGGTTATGAGTTGTGTTTGTGAATAATCACAGCAGATATTACAGGCAGGTTTCCAGAGTCTGCTGGCAGATGAAGCAAAAGGTTTTATCTTTTTTTTTTTCTTCCTCTACGTTCACTTTACCTCTGAATGGCTTTGAGCCAGGTGCGCCCACATGTTGGTTGCATTATGGCGATACTTGACTTTTCCATGACAGAGTTTACAAACAGCTTTAGTCATGAAATCCAAAATGATTCCAGAGCTCCAATTCAAACCGGGCAGGTGCTTTCAACCCTTCTCTCCATCAGCGTTTGCCCCCAGCAATGTGGCCTGCGTCCGCAAGATCACGAACAATGTGTTGTTTCGGTCCAACACGTTCAGCATTCTTTACCTGCTTCAGTTAAACAACACATTTATATGCCTCGAATTTGGGACTAAATACTGTATGAATTGTGGAGTAATAATACTGAGATTTATTGGATTTAGTTTTTTTCTGATCCCTCTTTTACCCCACCTGCTTCTGTCTCATGCCTCACCTCCCTGCACTGTAAAAAAAAAAAAAGTAATACAGACTAAAAAGCATCGCAGTGTCTGTGATATTGAGGAAAAAGGTCAGTTCATATTGTTTATTTGCAGTAAAATGTATTAACAGGTAAAAACACAGTTGGCTATGTGCTGAGTGTTATTATGTGGCTCCCCTTGAAGAGTAAATCATTTCTCAGCAGGAAAATGAGATTGATATCATGCAGTCATCTGAGCAAACCCAGAAAAAGATTTTTAAAGCGTTCTGGAGAGACAGAAATCACCGCCAACCCCTGCAGAGAGATTTTCTACACATGCATGAGTCTAAGGAAATAACTTGGTCAAGACACACATTGAAATTTTACATTTTAAGCCTCATTTACTTTCTTTTAACTACGCACGTGGATGCACATGCCGCTGACATTAGCCCAACGACAGCCCCCTCTAAATAAGGCCACTGCCTTGCCACAGTGGGAGTCACAGCGCAGAGGGCTTTGAAAAACAAAACAAAACGCAGAGCGGCTGAATGAATCCTTAGTGGGAGACTGACAAAAGGAATGAGTCAAAGAGCAAAACAGGCAGAGAGGTTACCCAGATACAAGCATGCATACATACATATTATGCAAACACACACTTCCATAAGGAAAGAATACAAGTAGTGTGTGAACTCGAGTGCTAATGGAGTTGTTGTAAGCGATCGAGCCCCTCTGACTGCGAGGAAGCCAGACTGGAGCAGAAATCTTTCTCGCTTGATTAGTTGAAGGAGCTCCAGTAGAAATTTGACCCAGTGCTGCTAGCTAGCTAGCATCGTCTGGCAGCTAGCTGTCAGTTGGGTCAATACTTGGCTGTAGTTCTCTGTCTGCAGTCCAGAAGCTGCCTGCTCCCATTACAGCTATTCAAAGGCTGCATTCACTCCCCTTCTCTTTTTGTAGGCCAATACGCAGTCATGGCTCTGGCACTGTCCTGACTGCTCGCTGCTTCTCTCCAAACTCCTCTCATTCTATCCTCCCTTCTCCTCTCATGTCTTCTGCTCTCTTCCTCCTCCTCAGTCTTACAGCAGCCTGTGCCAGATACTTGAAGGAGAATTGAAATTTGCATGAAATGTGTTTCTTTTGCAGCCACAGCAAAACATACATTGGCTGCCTTGTTGAAACAATCAATATTTCTGCACAGCTTCATTCATCCCAGCCTGCAGCTGATCGACAGTGTCTCACAACAGACCGGAAGTGACCTGAGTGTTTCTTGTACATTTCCTGTTTCTCCTGCACTTCTTTTTTTCTACCTTTATGCGAATGTCCAAAGGGATTTGGGTTAAAGTTCAATTTGCTGACACTTTCCAAGAACGTGCACATTTGCAAGCACGTACAATAAAGACATGACGTGATGTCTGTTTCGTAGCTATGATTTTTGGAAATGTCCCATGTAAATTGGAGTCTGTTATGCTCAACAATAAGAAAGTAAAACTGTAGCGATGTAAGAATTTGGTGTATCTAGGTTTAAAACTAGCACCGACTTTTACCTCTCTGTATTATCATTCATTATCATGTATGCTAACTATATAAATGTTATATCCCATATTTTTCATTTTCATACATAATATTTTTTTTTTTGGGGGGGGGGTCATACAAAAGGAACAAAAAGGCATACAGAGTTCAAATTTGGGGAAAAAAAGCACTGATATGCTGTCAGCAGATACCCTGAGGTGAGGTATCAGAATCGGTACAAGGAGAGAAAACATTTTATGACTGAAAAAAAACCTAATTTTTCAACCAAATTTTTCTTAAGTTTTAAACCGTCTTTTGACCTGAAACTTACCAAATGATCGTTTTCTGGGCTGTTTCACTCTGTGCACGTTTGACTGCTGGAATCACCTTTGGTTCCACTGTTCAAACTTCAGTTCTCTCTTGCCATGAGCCGAAGTCTAAGCAAATACAAAGTGTCCACAGAAATTCATTTGTGGTCAGGCTCAGCTGACTCTGTCTCACTGTAGAGGAAACCCTGGCACAGTACAGCCTAGATCTACACGAGCTGCCTCTTGCCCTGCTCTGCTTCCTCCTCCTCCTCCTCCTCCTCCTGACAACAATTTGCTGCTCCTCTGCTCTGATGCACTGCACTTTTTAATCCCTGAACATCTGAGTCTTTGCTTAATGATTGTTAATTCCTTTACTGTAACATACAGGGAGAGAGATGATGATGCGTGCCTGCTGCTGATTTGTTACAGGGAGGGAAAAAGAGGTAAGTGAGAAGGACTTTGTATATGGGCTCCGTGTGTGATGTCACCAGACTCAATAAAGTCTTGTATTAGAATAACATGGGACCTGGAAATACCTGAATACCTCCTTTCAGGCTCCATGATTTCCCTCACCAACACTGCTGAGGTCTGAGAGCATGTTGACGTCATGAGAACAAGCATCACGAGCAGTCAGATCATGAGACTTTTTACACATAGCTATTTTAACCATATTATTTAAACCATTTATCATGTATGGAAGTGAAACCAGAAGGTAAATTGGATGTCTGTCTGATCATGTGACCGCTTGTATTGCTGCCGTAACAGATTTTGATCCAGCAATTCTTGTTGTTTCACTCTGTGCATAATGTGTGTGTGTGTGTGTGTGTGTGTGTGTCAGAGTGGTGTCAGAGAGTATTACAGCCTATCAGAGCTAAATGAGAAACACGGTTGTGTAAATGGGCTGAGAGATAGAAATGATGCGCGTAGCTATCAGCAGGCAGAGAGACCACAATTACCACCCAGCTCCAATCTCCACCTCCGCTGAAGGACGGACTGTTTCACTGGCTGACTAAATGACTGGCTGACTGAGGTGAAATCTGCAATGCACAGTCACTACACAGCAGGTACAACAAATGTCTTGTCCATACGTACACACATGTGAATGCAGATCTTTAAATCTAAGTCTATAATCTGTAAAAATTCCACTGCATAGGTCTCTCTGTGTGACCTCCCTGAAGCACACAGACCCATAAAAAAGACATTACTGTGATGGGATTCAGCTAGGGCAGGTTAGGTTATTAGCAAAATATCAAAGATATTTATGAATGTTAATAAATGTATTAATATTATCACAATCATTAATATGGATTATTAATTACGGGGCACCACCCTGGGATCAGGGACCAATAACCAACAGTCTCAAAGGCAGCTGTCCACTTAAAATGCTGATATTTAAAGTACTATCTTACATTAATAATGGTAGACAGTGAAGGGTGAATCCGAGCACTGACCGTCACGACCAGCTGTTATTATTTGATTATTACGCAATAACCACAGGTAACTGCCCTTTAAAAAAAAAAAAAAAAAAAAAAAAAAGGTACAATAGTGTTTATTTAACCTCGGCACTGATCAATAATCAATAACTTCAGCCAACAACCACTATTGTCTAGTCTAAACACAATAAGCATAAAACAATCAGCAAACATATAGGGTGTGTGGGACAATAGAGCGGGGGATGCGAGGAAGACGGCGGACGTGACCACGTGGGTGGTTGTCATGCACAGATCCAAAATGGCGGGCAGACCCGCAAAACTCAAACAAAAGGGAGAGCCAAAATGGAGGACACACTTGATTTGTCTTCAAGATGGTGTGGAGCGTAGCTAGTTATGCTACCATGCAATCTGTGTCGTTTGCGATGTGTGTGTAGATGCATGGATGAATGTGTAAAGGTGTATAGGTCAGTAGAGAGGAGAGAGAAAGAAAAGCACACAGAGAAAGGCACAAGAGGTCTCAAATGCCGTGGGACAGCACAGTAGCTGCCCCTTTATCACACAAGAACAGCAAACTTTCATTCAACAGCCATGCTACTAGACTTTGGTCTAATAAAGCACAGTTATTAGCTTCCACAGTGGCTAAAGCTAACACAGTTAAATGACCCAGCGATGTGGTCCCTATAGCAGAATGAAACGTGCTAAGCACGAAACACACAGCAGAGCCAGGACATGGCGCTCCGTTGCTTTCCACATTAATGCACAGCACAATTCACAACAATGAAGCTTAGATGAAATAACACACAATTATAAAATCTGTCTCTTCTCAGACACAAGCTCTTACTTGAGATTGCTCTTGATAGCGATTTTATGCATCAGTCTGTCTGGATTATACGGCAGAGTCCACTCGGGCTCGGATACTGACGTAGCCGGGTCGCCCACCTTCGGCGGGTTCAGCGGCAGCGGAGGGAAGCAGCAGTCAACTTTAGAGGGAGAGAGTGGCTCAGCGGTTGTCCTTCTCTCCGTTAAGAAAACGGTAAAACCGTATCTTCCTTCTGCAGGGAAAGATTGTTAGGTGGAGTATAACAATCAGGAGCCAAAAAGTGTTTCAGCAAACACCGACAGTCTGTTGCTCGTCCAGAGAGTAAAAACCTTCCCAGGAAAGTAAAAGTTAGGCACTATTTTACTGTTTGGCCTTTGTTTTCCATTGAAGCCTCTTAATCAAGGCTTTACTTTTTCCAAGTCGGCCCCTGTCTTTGTTCTCCACACGTGGTGAGGCCCAACAACTGTAATGATTATATTTGGCCTCATACCCACCAAAGTAACCAAAATTAATAGACAATATAATCTACAAATACTGGTGGTGGGCAGAATGTCATGAACACCAGGGGAGTGTACAACAAAGTAAGAAAAATATAATCAGGCAAGCTTTGGATTTCAGCAGATCTAACCACTGCCACAAAGAGTTACTTGCTAATCATTAAGAGGGATAAAATAAATCAATTAATCCTAGTTTAATTAAAAGGTGCAAATTAGTTAATTGCAGTGCGAATGTAACACAAAGCGTATAGAACAGAAGCAGGAACGTATAGAAAGAGGCAGCAGTCAGTTCAAAAAATAAAATATCAAACAATAAAATCAATGGCCTTAATCGTGACATTAAATACGACATTGAAAATGTTAAGTAGTCTGGAGTGGATATGTGGAAGAAATGGATTACTGACATTTATGATTTTATGTCTGAAGATGAACAAACTATTACGATGAATAAATAAAAGCAGATCCTGCATAAATAAGAATAACTGACTGAAATAGCGCTCTGTCAATGCTTCATAAGGTCAATGTGACTCGACTGTTACATGTAAAATGTATTAGGGGCCAATGTTTACTGTGCAGAGACGTTTTAAAAAGGCTCCGCTCTGCGGCTCATCAGGGCACAGTGGCACATTAGTGGTTCACCTCGTGTTACCCTGAGCTGCAGTGAGAGAAGACAAGAACCTAATGGACTCAGGAATCCTGTCGGGAATCCCATCAAAGAATTCAAACGCAATTAATGTGCCGCTGCAAATTTCATTCATTATCAGTAACAATGTGCAGATTCCAGCTCTGCTAAAGTAAATGTTAGAAAGCCTGTATTGAAGCGTGGACAACCAGTAAGTCTCTTCATAGGGCTGCAACTAAAGATTCTTTTCACTATCCATTAATCTGCCAATTCTTTTTTTGATTAATCAAAAGTTTTCAGAGCTCAAGGTCGCTTCTTCAAATGTCTTGTTTTGTCCAACCAGCAGTCCACACCCCAAAGATTTGTCTATAGCAATGATAGAAAACAGAGACGTTTCTGCATTTTGGTTTGATTAAACATCTAATCTGTAACCAGAAAATAGTTGAGCTTTTGTTTAATGAAATGACTTAAACAGTGAAATCGATCATCCAAATAGTTGCTGATTGTTTAATCGACTAATCATTTCAGCCCTTTCTAGCCTGATAATCAGACTGATATTGCGTTCAGCCTAAACACACAGCGACTGACGTCCCCCGACATTACTTTCACTGATTCAGAGGTCTAGAACCAGGCCATCCTACAGGAATGACGACTTTAGAGCTGCAACTAACAACTATTTTTGTTATCAATTACACTGTCCATTACTTTTGATTATTCAACTGATGGTTTAGTCAATAAAATAAAGGAGGAGCCTGAGGTGATGTCTTCAGATTGCTTGTTTTTGACCACCAGTCCAAAACACCTAACATATTTAAATTACAATGACAAGCTGCAAACAGTACTTCATGTATCATAATGGTTTCCAATCATCTGTTAGTCAGCTGACAGCTGGATGTGAAAGCCTGGATGGATATTATTCCCTCACACACACACACACCTATAGTGTCAAAAGTCATAGCACAGCTGGATCAAAACCTGACACAACAGAGTTGTAAATTCTAAATGAAGGATTTTCATTAGGGCTTTTGTATTTGATTGTATTCTGCATGTTAAATCTATGTTAGACAACTTTTTAAACTCCCTCAGCACCGTGAGTCAATAAAACATTTATTCACATTCAATAAGCTGCTGCCAAATCATTACCGCCAAGCTGAAATCATTGTTTTAGCAGGAAAGAAAATGACTGGACTCATTAAAATTAGCTCAGAGATAATATTTTGAAACAGCACGGCACCCATTGTGATTCACAATCCCTCCTAATCCGAAACCTCCCTACAGCAGCAGAACGTGCCAGGCCAGCCCCTTTATTTCTGTCCAATAATAAACGGCCCGACAGCACTGCCGTCCCAGAAGCCCCCGCGGTTGCCATGGTAGTTAATGAGGCTAGTTAAGATCAAAGACACAAAGAAGATTGTTGACTCTCCAGGGGAGGCGAGTCGAGCCCAGAGGAATGCAATTAAGGCTGAGGCAGGGATCCTCCACATACCTGATGTCACGCTAACAAGTGTGGACGAAGCTTCAGGACTCACAGCAGCTTCAGGAGGCATGATCACGGTGTGTGTGCGGGAATGTGTGTGTGTCTGTGTGTTTGTTTCATAGAGAAAGAGAGGGAGCGTTACACAGGCTGTATCTGAACGCAGAAGAGAGCAGCCTGTGTGTGTGTGTCTACAAAACAAGCTTCAACATGTGCACACATGAATCTGTGTATCCCAAATTAACTGTGTGTGTGTGTGTGTGTGTGTGTGTGTGTGTGTGTGTGTGTGTAAATTGAAAGCAATGGGTGGGCACAGAGGGAGATGAAATGGATAATGGGTGCTCACTGAAGGCAAAAAGCTCACCTCTAATAACACAGACTGGTGGTTACAATTACTATAATCACCAATAGATTTAGTGTAACTGCCATTTTAATGTGATTTTTTATGAATTGCAGAAATAACTTTGAACCAGAGTGAGCACATTTAATCTAATTACATACAGAGTTCAATTATTGGTTTTGTGCGTAGTTTCTCTGAAGCAGCAGGGACGTCCATGAGAAGACGCGTTTGCTAAACAGTGTTTTTGCTGCTCTGAATTCTATTTCCTGTGACTCCTGCTGTTAGTAATAACAACGGAGGAGTAATAATATGTACGGTTATGGTAAATCTATTCTAATAGCACTTCTCAATAATAAAGTTAAAAAGTGTGTGGTATTGAAATAATAATAATAAAAACAGCCCAATAACAGAACAACCGCAAACACTTGATTGAAAATAAAATGATATTAAAACCTAGATTGGAGGCAGATGGTGAATCTCAGGGGTCACAAGATAATTAAAGGGATAAGACACTGGCACTGGCCTACTGTGCTGCGACTGGTTCAGGCCCAAACCTACATCCAGGACATGGTCAAACCAAACACTGCGGCCCGTCCACTATGCTCTCCTACTGCCAATCGGCTGGCTACCCTCTCACTACAAGGGGCGCTCAACAAAATCCTGGCTGTTTGCGGTTCTGGCTCTACAACGGTAGAACGCGTTCCCCTTTGAACGTCAGCACAGCGGAAACACTACACATCCTCTGTCGCAGACTGAAAACTCACCTGTTCAGACTGCACCTTGGCCCAACTCTCCTCATCTCTTGCTGTTTCTAAATGCAGCACTTGAAGCAGTTCAGCATATTTGATGAAGTGAATGTACTTGCATGATTCTTGCAATTTTTGGATTGTATCAACATGGTTGGATGCGCTTATTGTAAGGTGCTTTGGATAAAAGCGTGAACTAAATAAATTTAAATGCAATAGGGAATGGAGAGAATAAAGCTTGACACTTATAGGGGCCAGAACCATCAATCCTTGACTTTTAAATTTGGATCAAATTTGCATTTACTTAATCAGTCAAGAGTTTTCACACTGTTTGACAGCAAGCCTTTACAATAAAAGAGGTTCCTCATGTCATCAGACAAACCTTTGTGAGCAACCTTAACGGACAGACGCTTAAGATGACCAACTGTATTAATTCACTATCAGTGGCTCTGTCGGCCCACTGATTCTCACACTGCCGCTGCCGCTTCCTGTCTGATCGGACCTGCTGTAAACAGCTGCTGCAGCTTGTGTTGATTGATTTTCTTCTTGCATCACTCTGGCCTCCTTCTGTTTTACTTTCTTACTATACTTGGTGATGCCATCTCTTATCGACCATATCACATTTACAAACTTCAATTGAGCTGTGTTACGTAAAAATCTTAAATGTTACAGAAAACAACAAGTCCTCATACCTGAACAACAAAATAGGCCGTTTGTTAGTGCCTTCCAAAGACTACCCACAGGGCTTCGCCCAAGAAATCAGTCTACAAGCCTCAATCAGTGTCAAATGCTGGATATAAAAACTAGTGTATGATGTAGTACCATTGTTTGATTCTCTAAGCTTAACAAAGCTAATATAACACTTAATGAAAATATAATGATTTCCTCTAACATTAGAATATGCATTTTCTGATGTGCCATCTCTATGCGCAAGGTCTTCTTATGTTTAGGCAACTAAAACTACTACTACTACTACTACTACTACTACTACTACTACTACTACAGAAAGATCAAAGTCCTGGATGAAAGAAACCAACGTTGTCTGTTGGAGACGAGACTGTGTTCTGCAGTGTCATGCTTCTTCTGACATTGCTTCTGAGAGACAAGTCATTATTAGAAAAATACACGTTGATATATGCTGAAGTTTTTTGTTTTGGTGAGGGTTGAAGGGGTGTGTCAGTGTCACCACACAGATCTGAAAGAACAGTAAAGAGTAACAGACTGCAGAAAAAAAAACTAAAACTTTAATTACACTGGAACACCAACAGAGACTGAAAACACACACACACACAGACACACACACACACATATTGACTTATCATCCTAATGTTCAGTGAACATGAATGTTCAGTTACGCATTGACAGTAATGGTGTGGTTTCATGTCTACAAGAGAATAATCAGGAAGATCAGAACCACGAGAGACACATTAAAAAACTAAATGTAATGTTGCCATCACTGTAATGGAATCAAAGAAAAGGCTCAAATCAGGTTTAATTAGTGTGCGTGAGTCATTTCTAGCTCGTGTCACTTCTACTGCCTCCGCAGAGCCTGTTTCCACTTTGCTTTTGAGCAGTAATTATTTATTTCTTCATACTGTGTCACTGAAACAAAGCATGCAACCACCCAACACACACACACACACACACACACACACACACAACACTTATACATTACACTGAATTTAACGGCAACATTATGTAACGCTGCCTTCAAATGGCGCACATGAGCTCCTGTTTTCAACATGGCAAGTCAAGTACAGAATACGTTTAGGTCATAGAAACATTGTCAGGTTCAAGTTTCAAAAACGTATCATGATTTTGTGTTTTCTGCATTTAAATTCAATTAAAAGTAAAAAGTATATGCAACAGAGCACACACACACACACACACACACACAGTCATGTTACAAAACATGAACGTGGTCGACAACTACTTAATAGAAAACAATAAAACATAACTTCTACAGATTCCAGCTTTTTTCAAACACATCAGTGTACAGCTCGTGAGCTCAAGCTTTAAAAAAATGAAGGGTTGTTCAGTGGTTCGTTAAAATGGACTCCTCTTGTAAAAATGGTAGACATGACACGACTTGAAGGTAATCAAGTCTGCAGCTGTCATCAGTAACTTTTGCTAACACTCAGTTTTATTGTAATTACTACACAGGGCAGCAAGCAATGATATGGTGATGGGGAGCCTATTCACAGACATTTCAAATTGCTAGTGAATACATAGCAGCCATAATAGTATACAATGGAAAGCTAGTATTTTACAGTGTTGAGGGCAAAGAGCAAATGACTGCTGCTGTGATAAATTCCAGAGTTGTAAAATCCTGCTTCAAAGGAGTAAAATCAGCAGTGCTGCATTGTGTCATCTAAAAAACCCTTTTTTGAATGTGCATTTTAATGACATTTATATCACTTTTTCATGTAAATACTGAGACGATGACACTGTGACTCTCTTGGGAGAGAGATTTTAAAACACAGGCAGAGGAGAGACAGAGTGACAGAGACAAAATGACAAGGATGGAGAGAGAGACAGAGAGAGACAGACAGACATTAGGGTGACAGGAAGCGGGAGAGAAACCAGAGGTGGTGTGACAGAGCAGCGGATGGACGTTTGTGTGTGTTCCAGTTTGGAAAGCTCGGCAGGATAATTGGTGTCAGAGTCCAGCTGAAGAGCCTATCATTGCTCGGCTCTGCAGGCTGGCAGACTGTCTCCCAGAACAAAGGTGGACAAAGACAGCGATAAAGACCTGAAGACGGAATAATGACAGTCAGAGCACGGACTAATCTTTTTGCCAGAAAGTTCGGATTGTTACTCAGTTTCTATTTTTTGCTGACAAAGTTGATAAAAGAGACAGCTGTGGTCAAACCGTCTGTCTCCTCCTGAATGGTAGGAAGACAGGAGACAAAAAACGTCCCCGCTCAGCAGAGATTTTACAACAGCAGCCGGTCAGCAGAGGTACGTGAAAAGAATAGCTCGCAGTAACAAACGCATAGAGAATTATCACCAACTCTGCAGCTTTATGGAGCCTCTTTATATTTAGCCTCCTTTAGCTTAAAGGTTTGCTTTTACAGCACATTTACTGTAAAGTAGCGTCTGTGTTTCCAGCAGCAGCAGGCAGCTGTTTATCAAACAAGCTCTGATAAACCCACTGTACACTACCTGTCCATCACCAAACAGCAGAAAGACACAGTTCGAGCTGCTGAAGAAAGGGGAACATCTAAAGAGCCACATAGTTCTGTCAGAAGAGGGTGGAGACCAGACCAGAGCTGAGCGGAGAGGGAATATCGGACTTAAATTCATTAAAAAGGACACAAATCCAATTCCAAATAAGTATCAATGTTGCTCAATTTCTGCTGGATGTCTAGGCAACGTTTTGCTAACGTGTTAGCCACAAAGACTTAATGGAATGGAAATAACATCCCAGGACTATGTGTCTGTCCGCTTCTTTAATAAGAGAGGTGCTGTTAGACGGAGCCAGGCTGGTGATTTCCCCGTATAGAATAAGAATAATAAAAGATGTCAAACTGTTCCTTTAAGTGAGGATAGAACTTGTAAGGGTTAATAATGTTTTATGTTGATAACTTGAATAAAGCTCACACCATTTACACATTTTTGCTGGTGATGTAACTCACTAAAACTAGTCTGTTTTATTTCCTTACAATCTGTGAAAGACTTTATTCGGTCCAGTCCAAGTTGTTGTTGGTCCACAGCGTTTCAACACTGGACACCGTCCCTCACTAACAGGTTTGCATCTTTAAACATAAGACTTTAAAAAGTACGACCCCCCCCCTAGATGAACACACACCATCTGCCATGAGTTTGGGTGGTTGAAGAAAGGCTTGTGTGGCAAGCTGCACACAGGGATTGGTTTAGTTTAAACAAACTTCAAAGACCACATAGCAAACTTTAAGGACTTAAAATAAATCCATTGGAATCCATTCAAGAGAACAGTAGTGGGACTGTCTTACTGGAACTCAATCAAACGCTGAAGCTTTGAAATTTTCTTTCAAGTTTTTAGAGGGGAAAAGAAGCACTTCATCAGGGAACCTGGTCTGATGTGCTGCACTTTGAGGGGAAACGTCTCAGTGGGAACGGATCTCTTATCAGCTACAAGCTGAGAGGAACAAACATTTGTTTAATTTTCAATGATGAATAATTATTAATATATTTGGAACAAGGGGCAGAGAGATTAAAAAACATCAACACTTTTAACTGAAACAGAAAGATATTGGTTTATATTAGATTATTCCAGAATTTAAGAGCACCAGTCCATTGGCCATACTGGTTTGACAGGTTAATAACCCCACAGCCTCATGTTACCTCTTACTGATCAAGTGTTTGTGTAGATGTTGTAAACTGCAAAATGATGCATCTCTTTCCAGAGAAGGAGAAATCACAGTGCTGAAGATCAGCAGCATGTTGGGACGAAACTGAAAGACTTACAAGACTGTTTAATTTAATAAGGAGAAAGTAATGTATGCTGTCACACGTGAACTAGCTAACATATGATACAGTTGCCTCATTAATAATTCAACCATCACTGACTGATTGCTTCTTTGATGTTTTTTGCTAAGATGAGGATAGCTGTATCACACAAATATGCAAAAGAAGAGCAAAAATCTCATCGAAAGTCTGTAAAAAAAAGATTCAGCAGACAACATTTAAGAGGTTACAAGTTTCTGTTACAAGCAACTAAGTGGTGCCAGCAGCAATTACCACCTCAAGTAAATGCGGCATAAAGTAACATCCGTGCCCTCCTGTAATCCCAGAAACGTAGCTGAGCAGTCAGTGTGATCAGAAATGTGAAGGGATGCAGTACACACGTGAACTGTCCAAAATGCATAATTCTAAGAAACAGGGAACTGCTTCATAAACACCGCAAAAATAACCTGTTGTATATTATTCTATTATTATCTTGATGCTGGAAACGATGTATTTGCGGCGTAGAGGCACAACAGGCTGCTGGTGTCCGATTCCACTTATATAACTCGTCTGGTGTCTGAGGCCATCTGTGTATTTTCAATTGTGAGAATCGGTTTCCCACTTATTACTATTAGTCAGCTACACTATGTCCACAGTCATTTAAAAAGAGCCACATAGTCGTTTTACTATTTTTAAAAAAATCTTCAAGTGGTCATCCTTAGAGAGGGGATCTGGCTCCTCTGAAAAGGTTATTATTTATGTGTCCTTATGTTTCTTTACTCTCTGTAAAAGGCCTTTGAAACTTTACTGTCATAAAGGGCTGTATGAATAAATAAACTTCTCTAAGGCACCAGCAGAGCCAAATGTGGAACTTACATATTGGTACAATGAAGCATCATATAATCCATCTGTTTTCTGTTTAACTCCCCCCCTCCGGTCCCACTAAGCAACCTAACAGTGAATTAATTGTTTCTCTTTATTCACTTCTGCATCTTTAATAATGCACGTTTTTGCATGGATCAGGGCTTGTTTTCACTTACTGTTTGCTTGTTTTCCAATATTGACCAGAGTGATCATTAACTGGGATCTGTGTATGATGCGATGCTGCAGTTTGTAGTCTGGTAGCATAACATTGCACAATGGACAACGGCACACCAATTGAAAAAAAGACTAAATTTTCAAACACAAGATACAGCAAAACAACCTTGTTTCTATTGGCCAATCACTCCAATTGCGAGTTGAACAAAGGTGACATTTATCCTTCAAGTCTGCCAGAGCACACTCCAAAACAGGAAATGCATTCTTGAAGTCATCAGTTGCACTGGCGTCAATTGAGGCGTTGTGATATAGAAGCTGCTCCAGAAACAGGACAGCATACCTTCTTCTACCAGTTTTCCTGCCTCATATTTCCTCGTGATATACAGTTTATACTCTGTTATGCTTAGAAATATGCACTGTGGTATTATGAAAAGCCACTGCTCTGTACTCACCTATCACGTCTTAGACGCTTCAAAGTTTTTATCGATGTCATATAAAGTGCAATATTTTTGCAGCCATTCTCTCATCTGCTACGTCTGGATAATGATACCTCAATCTTTTCTACATACATCCTCCACTGACTCCAGCATCACTGCTGCTCTGTTTTTATAAGGCTGAGGGAGGCCACTCTGCTCATAACAGGAGAGAATCCACAACACGCACACAGTAAGCAGGTACACACCCGTGTTAGGCACATGGATGCATTAGCATACATAAAACATATTTTAAGTGTTAAGCACATATAAATAAACATGAACTCACACCTACACATATACTCCACATACTGTATTACTGTAAGTGGCCTGTACATGCTTAAACACACATACAGAATGAAGTGTGTGGGCACTTACAAACTACACACAGACAAGTACAGGGTTGCAAAGAAACACAGGCACTATATGTGGAGGACACTACAACTATCTATTACTGTTGCTCATATAAACAGCAGAGTGGGAGATTTTACTGGAGCTGAAGAGAGCAGAGGAGAAGGTGAGCTTAAGAACTTGAGGTGTAGCAATAAAGAGATGATCTATCTTCCTTCAGCCATTTTATTTAAAAGCAAGGTAGTTTGGCTGTTTATATTTAGCGCAGGTTTAGGGTTGTCTGAGAACACAAGGGAACATTTTGAACAAGGTGACAAATCACTAACTGCTTGCTGAATCATCAGCCACTGTGGTCTGCGGACTAAGCACCTGGTTTCCTGTTCTGAACATCATGTGACTGAAAACATTAAGCACCTTTAACCAATAAAAAATTTTAAATAGTTGAACATTTGCAGGTAGGCCTGTTGGTATGCAACACACAGTATCTGTACTGGGGTTTAAACAAAGCTATAATGTACGTGAAGTGAAAATGAAGCCAAAATAACACATTGTGAGTGATTTGGGAGCATTCCTGCGTGAACCAAGGCGGAATATTTTCAGGCGGTGAAGTTTGTAATGCTGCAGTGGTGGAGGACATAATCTGAAGTCATTTTCCTGCAGCAATCTAAGTGCTTGCATTAGTTCTGGGTATCAGCTAGTACTAAAAATATATCACTCATGCTCTGAAAAGATAGCATCAGCGGTCCTCCAGTAGAAAACATGTCGGAGCTTTCAACTCATTCAGCTGATGAACTTCCCTCAATAAAGCTTCATCTTGTATTTATGTCATGAATAAAGAAGGATTATCATTTTTGTAATTTAACACCATTGTAAATGAGAATCCTCTTTTAAAGTGAAGTAAAGGTTGTTGATGATGAAGTCAAGTGGAGCTGGTGCTCGGGTGTCGGATGTCTGGACGCTGCCTCGAACAGTCTAAACAGGTTAAATGTAGACTTCAGGGATATGTGAGATGTGACTTGCCAAATGAAGTCCTTTGTATTCTTCTAAAAACAGCAGAGACAGTAGCTCATTAATAAGAACCTCATTAATCATAGTCATAACAGCGGTATCATATGTACACAGATGTGTCTGACATGCCTGAGTTACAACGTAAATGTGACTGAATGAGAACATTATCCCAACACGGCAGCATCAAACTGTGCTGAGACACTGATGGGCTATGTTTTGTACATTGCTCTTTGTTAATAACGAAAAACCACGAGAGATATTTTTTAGACGCAGACTTAATTAATCTGGGTCTAATACCAACAAGAAACCGGATCCAAAATGAAACTGGCTACTGGACACGGACTGTAAACTCTGCATTGTAGGAGTTTTCACTGTAGGTGAACATCAGCTGAGCACTGAAAACTCCAAACAAATGCTCTGACAGCACATTGCACTATGTCACCATCTGCTTGCCATTTCAATAGTTCTGTAAAATGAATTCTCCTGCTGTGATGTTCGTCCCGATTCCAGTTAGATTCCATTAGAATCATATAACACTGGGGATGTAACGCAAAGCTACTGCAACTGATTAAAAAAACAACAAAAAAACCTGCATTCATATCTGTTTTGGGATAGTGGACATTAGGTATTGTCAAGACCGCTTCATTTTCTGTGTTAAATTGTTTTCTACTGCCATTTCTACTCCTCATATGTATAAGTTTAGCTGCCCACATGATATACAAAACAAATATATCCTTAAATTGATCAAGTAAAGCGTGATTTGTATTTGAACCCCACCTTCAGAAAAAGAAAAGAAGTGTACTGAGTCTAAATAAAAGCTGTGTCACTCGTACCGGTCCTGGAGGAAATTGAACAGGAGGTTCTTACAGTGGGAAAATATAAATGACAGTTAAATTGAGTGATATTTTACATTATTTTTCTGATCCCTCATGATGCCTTAATCAGAGTTATAATTGGCTTAACAGCCATCATGTGTGTCTGTTCCTCAAGTGTTACATCACTGATACATTAATCAACATCTCTATTAAAACTCAGTATTTAACATGCATCAGTTGTTTACAGAGGAAGCCCCGCCCGCCCCTTATCTGCGGTCTGTTTGAATCCCATTGCAGACGAGTGTGGATGAATGACTGCAGTTTATACAGATGATAGAACGTGGTGGGTCCATTGTGATCAGATAGAGGATGTTCTGTCATTACTGCGGTCCCACTTCCAGATAATGCCCACTCTAATCTGATTCAGTCCATTATTCAGACAGATATTTGACTGTCAGTGGTCAGCAAGCAGATAAGTGGTAGCATTAGAGGACGGGTGGGCCGCTACTGTTTGTGTGTGGATGTGCATGTATGTCTTTCGGGGTTTTACTCAACTCAGTTTTTTTTTGTAAAAATGTGTGTCCAAAGTTGCCCATGTGTTTGATCGTCGAGCATGCCTGATCCCAAAACTCTCTGCTGTATGACCCATAATGCATCTGTCTCTTCAATGATTGCTGTTTTTTGACACTTTCCCTTCTATAGATACAGCTTTTCATTTATCCAACCATCAAGCCATTAAATCTATTATCATTCATTCCTTTTTAAGTCTACAATCCATCCATCCTCTTATGTATATACAAAAGTCGTGACCAAAGCCTGCTTCTTTTTATTTATATGATATATAAGCCTATATATATATATATATATATATATATATATATATATATATATATATATATATATATACCACAGCAAATTCCTTGTGTGTGTAAACCTACTTGGCAATAAAGCTGATTCTGCATGTTTCTTCAGAGATTTCTCACAGTTCAA
Source organism: Siniperca chuatsi (assembly GCF_020085105.1). Taxonomy (NCBI): domain Eukaryota; kingdom Metazoa; phylum Chordata; class Actinopteri; order Centrarchiformes; family Sinipercidae; genus Siniperca; species Siniperca chuatsi. The sequence continues at coordinate 29,791,076 of NC_058048.1, read as the reverse complement.
ATGGAGTTCAGTCTCTGATACAGAAAGACAGGTACAACAAGGTACAGATTACACATCCTGGATCTGCGTTGGTGAAGAAATTGCCACTCTTAACTAGTGTTTGGATTTGGATTTTGAAGTTTCAAAAACGATAAAGTTAATCACTTACCTTTCTGTCATCTGGTTGCCAGATCAATCCTTCCCGACACCTGAAACAAGAACAAAATTGAAAAGTTCTGTTGATTATTTTTTCACAACTTTTGTTAATAGAATAATTACTGCAATCGTGTCGTAATAGTTAACTTCAGGAACAGCAATAACATCATATGGACACTGGACTGGTCTCTGTAGGAGAATCCTCTGTAATCTGACCAGAATCAGTTTCTTAATTCATCGAAGCTAAAGAGAAAACCTTAAAAAAAAAAATAATAATAATAATAATTGTTGAACATTGATGACCAGGTTATCTGTTGAATGATTGGGCTCTAGATAAGATAGATAGATAAGATAGATAACATTTGATAAAATCAACTCTTAACGGACTATTTCCAGCGGCGGATGAATCCACATGTGGTGCTGTAGTGAGTGTTTGGGGCAGCAGGACGGTGTGTGTGGGGCTGAGTCAGAATAAACTACAGTGTGTGTGTTCATGGTGATGAAGGAACATGTCACCCAGTGCAACAGTGAGGCTCACTGATGTGTTTTAATAGTTTCTGGACAACGATGGAGCTCTGCAGCTCAGAGGAAGAAGATAGCCGACATCAGGCTTTAAAATAAAATAATTAAATAAATCCCCAAACTGCAGCACTGAAACAGTCTAAAACAAATTAGACTGCACGCCTTTACTCTATCTCTCAAACATCTTCATTACAGTGGTTAGAGAGAGGAAGAGCAGAAGAGGGAGATGACAGAGGAAATCATGAGTCAGATTTGATGTTATAGCTGAACCCACTGAGTCATCACGACACAAATTCTCATTCCATATTTTAGCATTTGTTGGTAAACTGCATCTCTTTGCAATGAAGAAACGAAGCAACGCGGAGGCAAATGGATTCCTTTCAAAGACGCAGAGGCAGCTGACAAATGGATGTCATCACGGAGGAGAAGGAATGAATGGAAGCAAAAACAGAACAAATTGCAGGAATGAGTTTTGTTCCATCTACATGTCTCTGTATCTGATAGATGACTTATAAACTCTAAGAGAGAAAGGGGAGGAGAGATAGAGTGAGATTCTAGGAGACAGAGAGCAAAGAAGCTGAGAGAGAGAGAGCAATTCAAAAAATGAGCAAAACCTAGATGATCAATCAGCTTTGAATACGCTTTTCCCCATTTTGTCCTTTCTTGTGCTGTCTTCTCCCACTTCGTCCTCTTCCCTCCATCACTCTTTTCTACATCCCTTTCTTCATCTGTCCCTTATTCACTCAACTTTTCTTTCCCTTCCCTCTTTTTCCTTTTCTTTCCACAACTCATTGTGGAGAAAATCTCATCAGGCAGTGTAGATTATCAAACGTCTTCTCAGGCTGTCTGCCTCTGAATTAAATTAGACTACTTGAGTTTTAAAAGCCAGCCGGCTACTTTGATCTCAAGATAACATCGCTAACATCACATAGGGCACTACAGGTGTGTGTGTGTGTGTGTGTGTGTGTGTGTGTGTGTGTGTGTGTGTGTGTGCTTGTACTTAAGAGATGGTTTCACAAAAAGTGAAAATCCTCTAAAGTGAAGACACAGTGGTTCTTATTTTAGGAAGGAGCCATTTTGGGATTTGGATTTAAAAGCTGGGGCAAACGTTAGGTAAAGGTTAGGTTAAGCATTTAGTGGGCAGGTATATTAGGATTAACAAGTAGTGGAGCTTGGTTGAAAAGGCTTCAGGTATAGAGTGAAGTAAAGGTACAGTATGTGTTCCTTTGTCACTCTCAGCATCAAAGCATCACGTTTCAGTGTGTGACGGCTCCAGCTGTCACTGCTTGCTGCAGGAAGTCGACCTTATTTGGAGCAGCGCCCGCAGTGCTTCCTGGTGACCCGTGATAGGAGGAGGTCCCATGTTTCACTTTGAGCTCAATCAATTATGAAGGTAAACACAAGAAGCAGTTAATCTGCTAATGACCATCCTCTGTGGGTTTATATAATCTTATAATTGAGTAATAACATGATAGACAAAGACAGTTGTGTGCTACAGTTACAGCAGCATCGAACATTAAACCAGGACACAAGCTTTGGGATTCAATTCAGTTAAATTATAACTGATAACAGTTACATATCATACCACATATACAACAAATATGTATATTTAGCTGTCACTAAGAATGCTTGGGATTACTTGGGATACATTATTTCATTTATCTACATTAAGCCATCTAAACAAACCTACACAACATGAACTGCAATGTACACGCATGACAAAGGAAACCCATAGTTGAGTACACACAAAAACAATTACTGTTGACAGATAAACACACAAAATCTAAATTCTGAGCATTTGTTTTCAGTCTGTTCTTAAAAAAAAAAAAAGTTCATATTGAAATGCCACATTTTTAAAACTGGTAGGGTATCGCTTTAAAATAAGCCTTGTCAAGGGGATCAATCCACCATTGTGCGAGAGTTGGCAAAATAGTCAATGAAATCATCACCGGGCTGCCAAATCTGCTAAATGTACTGTATATAAAATCCATGTGAATTCCAACAGTTCTGTGTAGGGCTGAAACGATTCCTCGAGTAACTCAATTACTGAAAATCATCAAATCAAATGATTTGCATCAATGCTTTGTTTAATCCATATAGCTATATACAGCGCACTGTTTTTCGCACGGATGATTATTACTGTCGCACAACGCGCTGACGCTGTGTGATCAGAGACAGCGCGGGTTACACAGAGGAGGAGGACAGAGAAAACAGCGAGGGGCGCAGAGAAGAGACAAAGTGTCCACGAAAACTCTGTACAGTGTGTCTGTTGTAAAACTGAACCAGCCACAACAGCACGACGTCTGTGCTTCAGCATCTCAGCAGAAAGCATAACGTTCCAGTCTCTGCGTCCAGTCCACAGAGGTACATGAAGGCTAGTAAAGAATGTAGGCTACGTTAATTATGGCTATATGTAATGCTAGTTAACGTAAATCAATGTGGTGGCTAGTTATGATGTCCCTAAGTTAGCTAGGTTTTGTTCAAGATAGTAACCACAGAAAATAAAAGGCTGCAGTCAGTTTGTGAAAGCCTGAGCTTCATTCATGTTATTTATTATTATGATAGTCACAGTTCCTGTCCACTCGTTTCTGCCTCCTACAAATGCCACAAAGAAGACAGAAAAGGCTTACGTTACGTAGTTAAGTTTCAGAACTACAAGTTTCAACCTAAGTTTATATTCACTTTTTTTTTTAAAGCAAAAGGTGCTTGTTTTTGCATTTTAGAATTTGTTTTATTTTTTAAACCCAGAATGTAATGCGGCACTTAAATCCACTAAATGGGTTTATTTTTTCACGTTATTGTATGCAATTTAAGGAAACCAATTAGTTGTTCATTTTAAGAGACACGTCTTATTTTCTCTTTTGCATATTTACTATTGCTCTTTAATAAAGCATTTCTTATCTGATTACTCGATTAATCAATGGAATAATAGGTAGAATACTCGATTACTAAAATAGTTCATAGCTGCAGCCCTAGTTCTGTGTTTACTAGTGCACAATAAACAAAGAAAGATATATCATGATGTGTGCACAGGAATAAATTAACAATAAAACACTTCCAAACAAGGGAACAGGGTCATAACATGTAAATGTTCCATGTTTCAAGCTACGTACTGTAGGAGTAGCCATCATGTCAGGGCACTCCACTCCACAGCTGATCACAAGCCTGCTGCATCGTTGTAGAGGAAGCAGTGGTCATGGTTGTCTGATCTAATCATCTGTAGACTTCAATGAATCCAAACAAGCACTCACTGATATTCTATTATGAATCCCTCCGCTGTGTGCCGTTGTTAATGCTGAGGCTCTTTTAAAGATGATGGCAGAAAACAAGCAGGGAGGGCTCTGAAAAGTTCAAGCAGACTTTGATGCTAAGTAAAGGAGGAGTGCTGGAGGGAGGTATGGATTCAAGGGAAGACTAATAGTCTATTATTGTGTGGTTTTCCTTTTAAAAGTTGGTATATGGGCTAATGGTATTCAGCAGGGAAAGTTTTTATGCTGATGACGGTGTATAGTTTCAAGTATAAGTAAAGGAGTAAACAAGAGAAGTGCTGAGGCATGAATGTATTAGCATTTGGACCAGCAGACAGGCAGGTTGGACCAAGTACACACACATATACACACAGTATATATTCAATAAAGACATCATATTTGTACATCCACACACAGCCACCTGTGCACACACACCTGCCTACACACATACACATGCAAGACTAATCCAGCATTGACAAGAATAAAAAATTTCTAACTTTTAGCCCAAAGGAACAGTGGTTTGGTTTGAGTCACGATACATGACCAAGTAGATTTGTGTAACTTTGTGTTCCTTAGTTTGCTTTGTCTTTAATGCTAGCTAGCTTCCTCACTAGTCCTGTAGCTTCATTGACACACAAACAAGGGCTACCACATGATGCTTCAAACAGCACTTTTTGGTAACTTTTTTAACTCCTAATTTTGTTCATACACTTTAGCTAACATTCTGTAGACATTGTTGCTAGTACCTTTTTTGTTTCTGTGTGCTGGGTCCACCTCTGACTTCTGATTAAGATGGCCTCTTATAATCTTCAAACAGGAAGTTGATGAGGCCAAGTTCCAGCGCTGCCGGGGGGGGGGTCAACAAACAG